>NW_007258202.1:406909-454715 GCF_000164805.1 Carlito syrichta | reverse complement strand
TTTTTTTGATTTATTGTAGAGATGAAGTCTCGCTGCCCAGGAGGGTCTCGAACCCGCGGGTTCAGGCAGTCCACTCACCTCAGCCTCCCAAAGGCGAGGGATTACAGGTTGAGCCACCGAGCCCGGATAAGATCTGCCTTTTTTAAACCTAACTTTGAAACAGCATAATTTTCCCTGAGATTACAAAATCACCACAAATGTACAGTGATTTTTATGTCTATAATAAACTACAGCTAAAAGATGTATTATAATTTATCTAAACACTTCATCTCTCTATTGTTGGGCATGTAATTAATTTATAATATTTTACCTTTATAAATAATAATTCTATGAAAATTTTATATATAAAGCTTTTCCAGTATAGCTTGTTATTTCATTAGGATTTCAAGAAGTTGAATTAGTGAGACAAAGGATGTAAGTATATTAAGAATACTAATACAGGTGGAGTTAGTGATTCCTTAAAGGTGATAAATCAAATTGTTACCTTAAACAGAAGAAGAAGAATGTTGCCTTTTTGTAATTTGAGAAATGGTACTAAAGATAAAAGTATGAGAAGAAATTAGTTACGACATGGCTGTGAAGAAAGTTGAGGAGAGTGGTTTAGAAGAATCAACAAAAGCATATCTTTTTTAAAGGATTTATCTAAGAATGGCAAGTATGTGAGCTAGAGTCCTGACAGAGAACAAATGGCACGTGCTAACTTCTAATTTGAAGAGATGTTTAATAAGAAGATGCTTGTAGAATTTTAGGCAAAATTTAAGAAACCCAGCAAGAGCTAATGCAGCAGTACCCTAGTGAGAATGATAGTTGGGAGCTGCTGCTACTATTGAATGGACAATATGAAGAAGTCATTCCTAGAACTTCAAGAGAGTAGTTACACATGTGAGACTATGAAACAGGGAAGGAAGGAGGTAGTATGTCTTCAGCATTTACAGGTGTACTTCAAGGAGTTCAGTCAAGTATTTCAGTTTGTTCTTTACTGTCTCGACTGGAGGTGTGCTTCTAAAGAAGAATCCACTATCATTCTGCTAGCACCATGTGACAATTGTCTTCTTGTTATATTACTAATGAATTTGGAATAATGGAAATGATTACTCCTCCCATTCCACTGTTACTCAGACGTTCATGTACTAACCATTTTAATGAAAGTCTTTGTTCCATTTGTTTTGTTTTTCCAGCAATGACATTGTTCCCAGTGTTACTATTCCTGGCTGCTGGGTTGATTCCATCCTTTCCTGCAAATGGAAGGAAGGTACTGTTGAGGTTGGAAATCTTCAGAAAAATTCAGGCAACCATGAGGGGTAGCAAGCTACTAGGTCAATATTCAAAAGTAAAAAGGGCTAGGGTGTCTAGTACATCATAAAATGCTCATAAGCTGCTCAAGATAGCATAATTATGTTTAAAACTGTGGTGACCAATATGGTAGCCCCTAGCCACATGACAATAGTAGACACTGGATATATGGTCAGTTGAAATTAAGATGGATACACATTTGTAATATGTAGCATACTTCAAAGACTTAGTGAAAAATACAGCACTAAAATAGAAACAAAAACACCTAAGTCTGATTTTGTACCTTACCAGTTATATTTCTGTTCATAATAAGACAAAGTCAGCAGTAGTTCATTAATTGAATGACTTTGCTCCCCCAAATGTTTCAAATGCGGTAATATTATCGTTTGAGTGACCCTATAAAATATGCTACGCAATACAAAAAACTATTTTACTAGATTACTGAATGCACACATGCACTTGGACTGAGCCTAAGCATTTGTTCTTTAAATACCAAATACAGACGTTCCCACCCCGCCCCCCAAGTTTTGGATGAATCATATACCCTGACTCTTAACCACTCCTTTGCTGCAGCCTAACTGGGTATGAATGTCTTAATGGTTCCTATCATGTACCTTTGTCATTATAAGATGTTATAACTCATGTGCCTAGAAAAAACACATTAAGACTTCTCTTATTACATAAATTGGCTTTTGTAGACTCAGGAGAATTTTTGGTTTGTCATGCCCTGAATTATATCCCATTCTCAAAACCCCACTACTTTTCTATTAAAAAGTCATAGTTTTGGCTTAGAGTTATTGGCAATGCTTATTAACTAATATTGGCTTGAATTGAACATTTTTAAAAAATAGTCTTTGCTCCTTTGAACTAACTTGTATACTATTATTTATACTTTAAAAACATTAATAAATAAATAATTCATCTTATTTTTTTTAGAATCCAGCTTTTACCTCTTTGTTAACCAACCAAATACATGTGCAAAGGGAGATTGTAAATAAACACAATGAACTAAGGAAAACAGTTTCTCCGTCTGCCAGAAACATGCTAAAGATGGTAAGAGGCAGTCAAGTAAGGAAAGGACTGTGGACCAGTTGTGCAAGAAGTGGGTAGCTGGCCACTGGCATCTCTTAAGAACTTTGTGGTTTACAAACTTTTGTCTCTATTTTGCTATTTCATTTGAATTGTGTTATGGGCAGGACAGAATTTCTCATTATACTTTTATAATAGTTAAATACCTTTTTGTGTTTGTAGGGCTATTTAAGTTATGGAGGCAAAATTAAAACCAAATCTTTGGACATCTAGTGAAAGATCATCATGTTTTTCTTCTCACTAATCTATTGCTAGTTATCTAGAATCAAGAAGAATCTTTTCCTTTTAAGGTCAATGTCATTTATGGTAAATAACATTCCTCTTTTCTGGACCCAGTACAAAAGATTGCATGTCTCTCAAATGTATTGAGAAAAAAAAAAAAGAAGAAGAAAGAAACTGGAAATGAAGTAAGCCAGCTAATTACTATTAGAAAAATAATCTCAATTCATCCACATGCTTATAAATATTTAGAGTAGGAGTATTACTCAAAATCTTCAGGTATTTCTACTTTGCTATTATAAATTATTAGACCATAAACTATCTTAAAATTTTCAATTACTTAGGGTAGATATATTATCTATACTTTTTTGTGGAGAAAAAAAGGGTGCATCAAAACTATATCTTCAATTACTATGAAAATTAGAAGGTGCCTGTACAAAAATTTTATAATGATGTAAATCAACCCATGAACTTGATTATACAGCTTGTGCTTCTTTAAGGTTTGAGTTATTACATGGATTTTTTTTTTCCCCTCTCTCATTTTAGGAATGGAGCAATGCATCTGCAGTAAATGCTCAAAAGTGGGCAAACCAATGCACATATGAACATAGTGACTCAGAGGAACGAGTAACCAGTATGTAAATTAATAAACATGTGTTGAATAAATGAATGAGTAAAGTAATAAGGAACCATTTTTTGATGCTGCATTAGGAAAAAGTTATAAATAAATATTGCTTCTAATGTTGTCTTTTTCAAGTTAAAATATCTCTATATGTATAGATGACACTAACCACCTTGTACTTATCTAGTATTTTTATTGTACAAAACCTATCTCACACAGTATCACATTTGTACCTGTCAACCAGCTCATAAATAAAGCAGGTCATTGATCATCTCTTTTCCTATTTTAAAGATAAAAAAACAACTTTCCAGAGGAAAATGTTAACTAGTATTATATAAAGAAAATTTAAAATGAGAATTTCTGATTGTTAAGTAACAAACATAGCCTTTTTGTCTTTTTAAAACTACTTATTTTTTTTTAAGATGTGGGGTACAATTCAGGGTTAGGTATACAAATGTTCATTATGCAGTTACCCTTGTTGATGAGATGTGCCCCTCCTTCCCCTGGCAGTTTCCCTCATCTGCCAATACCACACCCCCTCCCCTGGCAGTTTCTCACTACTGCCAATCTCTGTCTTATAGTATTACATTAATTGTTCAAGGTCCGGTTATGAGTGAGAACATATGGTACTCTGTTCTTTGTTTCTGTGCTAGATCACAGAAACAAAGAACAGAGTATCATATGTTGCTGTGAAGTCGATATGTTTGCCCTTCTTTATGGTTGCATAATATTCCATTGTGTATATGTACCACATTTTTATATCTAGTCCAGCTTCAATAGACAGCATAGTTGGTTCCATGTTTTTGCTATTGTGAATAGAGCTGCAACAAACATGTGTGTGCAGGTATCTTTATTTTTCATGTACAAAATACAGTAAATTTTGTCAAACTGTTCCTGAATTTTACTTTAAAATATTTAATATTACTGTTTATTTTTAATATTTCCCTTTAATTTTTGATGACAATAAGCCAAGTCTTTTATATATCCTGAATACCTACAATGTATACTGTGTTAGACTAAAAAATAACCTATGAGACATGATTTATACATTAAGAAACATAAAAACAATGAGATAAAACATTATATGGATAAACCATTGGATGAAATATTTACTGAATTGTCAAAATGACCATAGATAAAGGCAAGCCCAGTTTGAAAGTAGTAAATAGCTGGCCTGTTCTGAAGATAGGACTGCCATTGTTATTTATATGTTTGATGCTATAACTATAATAAAATTATGAAAAGAAGTGACTATAGTTAGCAGAAGGTGGAAATGATTTTAAAGATCACAATTTACTGCTAAAATCTTAGTTACTTTCTTTCTCTTTTAAAGGAGCTTTCCAAGAGTGGTTTACACTCTTTCTAAGCAGCATGTAGACATTACATTTTAAACCATCCCAATATAAGTATTAATTGCAGGGCTTGAATTGAGTATTAAAATAGGTATTGAAATGTTTCTTGGATGCAAGACATTTTTTTCCTAATTCTTTGAGGAGAGTTTTTCCTCTGATGCTGTATTTGCTCACTAAGGGAAAACCTATAAACTTTGAAAATATTGCCTTTTATGGTATCATTTTTTTCATGTTTAAGGCTCCTAAAGATTGAATATAAGATTTTTTTAAAGTTCACACAAAATAATTCTGAACATGCATTAAGATTCTTTTATAAGAAAATTACTGGTGAATATGATCTACAGAAGGAGAGAAATTACATCGGGTCTTAGCCTTCAGCAAGTTTACAATATAACGCTGAGAGTACATGAGGCACATACATGTGAATAGCTCAGTGTATAAATTAATGAGTCCAGAAAGATCAGGTACTAGAGATAAAGGATGTCTCCATCTAATCTGTTTTGCATGTTGAGGTCAGCCTTAGTGTGTTGGCCTCAATGTGTTGGAACTGATAAGGATTCTGAGGTGCCTACCTTATATCTCAATCAATAGTTAGTAACTATGATATAGTGATTAAAGAGCAAGGACTCTGGGGTGTGTGTGTGTGTGTGTGTGTGTGTGTGTGTGTGTGTGTGTGTGTGTGTGTGTGATCATTGCATGCTTTATTGCTTTCTTTATGAGCGTTCTGTTTCTTCTTAGGTCTAAGCTGTGGCGAAAACCTCTATATGTCAAGTAACCCCAATTCATGGTCACAAGCAATACAAAGCTGGTATGATGAGAACTATGATTTTGTCTTTGGTGTAGGGCCAAAGTCTTCCGATGCAAAGGTTGGACATTATACTCAGGTAAGAACAAGCAAGAAATGAAAAACAGTCTGTCATGGGTGCCAAAAACAAAAGTCTCCAAATTTTGACTAATTCCAACATTAACTTTAGGGGAAGATCTCAAGTGAATACAGAATAGCCTGGCATTTGGCAGGTATTTAGACTGTGAACTGTCATTTTCAATAGAAACATTCATTTTTCTAACAGTCTAAATGGATAAAGTAGTGAATGTACCTGAAAATATAATATTTTTAAATGTTTTAGTTTGATTCAATAATTTGACTAAATATATCCATAAGCCATATGAAAAAGTACATCAGGAACATTCTTTTCCATATTGCATTTCCTACTGTGTGCTTCTTAATATATATATATATATATATATATTTTTTGTTGTTGTTGTTGTTGTTGTTGTTTTTAGTTGGAGTCTCACTCTGTTGCCCAGACTGGAGTGCAGTTGCACGCTCCCAGTCACCTCAGCCTTGACCTGCTGGGCTCCGGCGATCCTTCCGCCTCAGCCTTCCAAGTAGCTGGAACTACAGGCATACGCTACCACGCCTGGCTAATTTTTTGATTGATTGTAGAGATGAGGTCTCGCCAAGTTCCCCAGGCGGGTCTTGAACCCGCAGGCTCAGGCAATCCACTCACCTCGGCCTCCCAAAGCACGGGATTACAGGCTGAGCCACTGAGCCCGGCTGTTTTTTAATATTTTATTCTTCTCAGTTATACTCATATCTTTGCTTATGGGTTTATAGGTTGCTTGGTACTCATCTCACCTCATTGGATGTGGAATTGCCTACTGTCCTAGTGAATTGATTCTAAAATACTACTATGTTTGCCACTATTGTCCTGCGTAAGTATACAGTTTTGAGTTCATTGTTGATAATGCCAAATACAGTTAATATGTTTAAATTATCACATAAAAACAGACTAAAAAGCATATTTCAGCAAAGGGCAGGACACAAATATTTTTTAAAGTGTTCTAAAGCTGAGATGCCTTCAATCAACTTCTCAGAAAGACCAAGTTTTTCAGTTTCAGTTCCAAGTATTATTATTATTATTCCGAGTATTATTATTTCTCATGCCTGAAATTACTTTTCTTCTCCTTCAATTACCTTTTCCTAGACTCAGGGTTATTTCATGAGTATATATAGTATCTATTTCTCTTGTTTAGTATTATTATTTCTTGCTAAGTTTATGCACTAGAAAGTAAAACTTGTTAGTTAGGCCAGGGGTGAAAGTGAGATAACAAACAAATAGGGAATGCCACATTTCAGTGAATCCAGCCCTTTCTTCTCAAATGTTCTTACTCCTGCGTTACTAAAAATGCCACTTTTTTAATGCCATTAAGAAATGATTAAATCAATAGGTCTCAAAGGCTTTTCAAAAGATCCTTAATATATTTCAAATGGTCAAAAGAAGAGAGATAATATCATAAGTCTTTGCTTCTCAGAATTTACCACAAAAATAAACCTAAGAAGGAAACATCATGAAGATCTTGATTTCTGAATGATCTTGGATTTTCTGCGAGAAACCCACCCCTTCTTCAATCACTGTGTTTACGCTACTCACAAGAAAATCCTGTAGCTATACTGAAGATAAAAAACATTGTGTTAGTTTTAATTTCTTTTTAATATTTGAAATGATTCTCCACTAGAGGGAGAGTTTTTCCTCCAAACCAAGCTTTCTGCGTGATTTATTTTGAGGCTGTAGATAACCCAGATGATGTAAAATTCCAGTTTAACAAGTATGATCTTTAAAGTCATTTTTCAGCAAGAATCTGTTAGTGTTCACAGAGAAAACTGAAGGGCCATAGGAGACTACATCCAAAGGCCTGATCATGAGCAGAGGGCATCTGGAGCCGGCATCTGAAGTGCGAGTAAGAATTAATAATGAAAGAAAGCAAGGGAAAGAAAACTTCCAGCATACTTTCATAGCTATTTCACAATTTTTCCAAGTGCTCACACACATAGAGCTATATTATATGTGGGGAGGCTGAGACTCAGCCACACTGCCTTGAAACTTTGACCCATTTGATGCACTTGAGCTTGATCCCTGATGTTATTCAATGATAATGACCAATAGGATAATAATCATCAATGAAGTATACTAGTCGTAAGATCAACACACTCTGGAGATTGGTGCTGACAAAAACTTTTTTTCTAACATTCTCATTTTTGGATAAACATAAAAATCTCACACATACCACCTATAAACATTCCCAAGCCTTTCTAAGCACAGCCCACTTTCACAAATATACGTGAAACCCTGTATGAAAATCACCACTCCATCTAGAAGCCAAATATTATGAAGAAACTCTACTCATCCTAGTTCATATTATAGAAATTATGGGATTTTTTTCCATAAAAAATTAAATAGTATTTTCTATATTGCAAACTGCTGTGTCCCAGGAACTTTTCCTGTCTCTCCAGAGGAAATGTTTTTACCTTGTGGAATACTATCTTAGCAATTTCACCAAATCTATTGGGAGATGAAGAGGGTGTTGTCACACTGAAATATACTCTAAAATCTTTAGACTTTAGTTATCCTATTTCCACTGATCAGGCTCTGAGGTTACAGTCAAGAATATGAGTGAATGTGAGAATTATTCTCTTACTTGGCATTGCTGTCTGAATATACTTTGTGAGTGTTATATTTTTATTTATTGGACAATTTAAATATTTAATAAATACTTATGTATATTTGGTGACTGATGCTAATGTCAGAGCATAAACTAAGCAGAAAAGTAAGAAATAGTTGACATTTTGTATTTCAAATTTCAGTGGCAATATTGTTGATAGACGATATACCCCTTACGAACAAGGAGTACCTTGTGCCAGTTGCCCTAACAACTGTGAAGGCGGATTATGCAGTAAGTTTGAAATTATTAACTTGCTAGTACAATCAAATGACCAGATATTTCTTTTTAAGAATTAGGAAACCTTCTGAAGGTAACTAATTTAAGCAACACTTTAATGAAAAAGACAAAAAAAGAAGTACTTAGACTGGACTCAGTGGCTCAGCCTGTAATCCCAGTACTTTGGGAGGCTGAGGCGAGTGGATTGCCTGAGCCTGCATGTCCAAGAGCAGCCCGGGCAACTTGGCGAGACCTCGTCTCTACAATTAAAAAAAAAAAATTAGCTGGGAGTGATAGCACACACCTGTAGTTCCAGCTGGCAGAAGGATCGCCGAAGGCCAGCAGGTCGAAGCTGGGGTGGCCGTGAGTGTGCCACTGCCCTCCAGCCTGGGCGACAGAGTGAGACTCCAACTCAAGAAAAAAAGAAAAAAGAAGTACTTAATAGAGGGTATTTAAGTAAAAATTTTGCAGTGTTTAGTATCTATGTATTATTAGCAATGTCAAATTTGTCCCGCTTTTATATGTAACCTAAATAAACATCTGCCATCGATGTTACATATTAACATATATAAAAATCTTTCTATGGAAATAATTCATATATATAATTAATGTAATTCATTATGAAGTTAACACACAACTAAATATAAAGTTTCTTTTCATCAAAGTTAATGTAATTGTACTAACTGTGGCAGTTTTTTTTTTTAAAGAAAACAAATATATATCTCAGGATATGAGACCATATAATATGACCTAGGCCAGACAGGGACACCAAATATTGCATTTTCTCATATGCTACTGAGTTTACAATACCAAATTCCTCATTTTCACCATAGTGTAGTTAGAATCATCAAGTTTAGTTTATATAGTTTATACTCACTTCTGTTTTTAATAATGTTTATACATTTTTTAAAGTCAAAATCAAATCTGAATATAGTATTAGCTAACAGAAGTCTGAAAAATATTTTAGCAAAGAGAAGAAGCAAAATAAATATAATATACTACCCCATTTCCTATGATGTTATGAATAAAGTACAAATAATGCGTATTTTTGTTTAACAGATATGCAATTAAAATTATTGTCAACAATACAGTTGACCTATTCACTAAGATTTTTACCTTTCAAATGCATTTGCCTGGCTAGATTGCAGCATTTTTTTCTAACTGAAATGTATAGCAATAATTCAGAATATTGATAATAATTAAAGCTATAAATCAACTAAACCAGAAAAAGCCAAATATTCACAGTTCTGCTGAATGCTATTTTCTAAGGAGCTGGGAATTTAGCTTAATAGGATACTAATAGTAACAAGCAACCAATTCAATGATATTAAACAGAAGAGTGATAAGATCTGAAATGTGTTTTATACAGAGCTCCTGACAGTAGAAAGAAACAATTGGATGAAAATCAGCTAGGAGACTGTTGAAAAGTATTCAATCAAAAACAAATGAGTACCTTTACTGCATTAGGGCAAAATGAATGAAAATAAATAGATGCATATGAGAAATAGAAAGAAAGTAGAATAGTCAATTTTTGTTACCTGGTCTTGTTGAGTACTGATAAAAAATAGAGAAAAATAAGTTCTAGATTACTACTTTCTGGTTTGAATTATTTAGTAGCTGGGAGTGCCATTTTTCTGAGACTGGATAAATTGAATAAAGGGTTGTAGCGGAATTTCTAAAAAATGCCAAGCTTGTAGATAAAATGGTGAATTTATTTTGAGATTTATTGGGTTTATTGTCACTAAAGGACATCCAAGTAGAAAATTTCCTCTTTTACATTTTTACATCTGTATCTTCCTATGTTACTTACTCCTGAAAAAAAGAAAGACCAATGACATTAGAGTCTAGAGGCTAACGGCACTGTGTCTAATATCACTCTACACAATTATAGAAATGTTCAATATTTTTACTGTCCTATAAAGTAGCCCTTAGACACATTGGTTATTGCCCATTTACATGTAACTGGTGTTGCTGAAGAAGAACCTGAAGTTTTAATTTTAATTAATGTGATTTAAGTTTAATCCACATCACTAGTGACTACCATCTTGGATAATGCAGTTCTAGGGAGATTCATTTAAATTAGTTTACTCTGCTCACTCTTTGAGTGAGGAAAGTATGTTAATTCATCTTGGAAATATTTCCAAAACCTCAAACTAAAAAAATAATCCATGGATTAATCAGAGTGTTTACCCAAGAGGCCTTATGTGCCCTTCAAGATATAAAATGGTCTTCATAGCATAGTGATGCCTACTTGTCCTCAATTCCCTAATACCCATTCACATTGAATGTAGTGTGTGTGATGCTGCTGTAGAAGAAGTAATAATGAAGTGATCAATTTCTTTGTTTTTATTGCAGCCAACAGTTGCAAGTACCAAAATGAGTATAGTAACTGTGAAGATTTGAAGAAACAAGTTACCTGTAAACATGAAACGGTCAAGAACGATTGCAAAGCCTCTTGCAATTGTGAAAACAAAATTTATTAAATGCCCACTACATACTGAGCAGGGATCTACATCATCTACTTAGCTTTGGCGTCTACTTGTCTACTTAGATTTAACATATACTAATACTAATCAAGAATCTGTAGGTATTTTAACTACAAATGTAAATCCAAACAGTAATAAATCTTTTTCTCCTGGATCTGCTTTTTATCTTATAGAAATCTCATTTATACAAAGGGTTAAACAAAATCTATAACAATCTATAAACAAATTTGGATTTTTATATATAAATTTTGTTATTTAAGTTAACTGAGTTTTATTAACAGAGGATTATGAAAGTTGTATTCTCATATGACTAAGTTCACTAAAATCCTGGATTGAAAGTGAAAATCATGTTTCTAGAACAAAATCTACAAAAATCACAGAGTGTAGTATCATGGCCACATGAATCCTGGGTTACAGTTGTTTTTCCTAGCTCTACTCTGTAGCTAAATATCTTCAAATTGTCTCACATGCTGTCTTAATACCTTTTTGCCCGTTTACCCATCTTCCCACTCATCTGGCTCCCAACCTTACAATTAAGTTTAAACGTGTGCTTCCAAAAGTAACCTTGACTTTTATTTTGCCCAAATCAATAATAATTTTGATTCTTTACCTGCACAAATTTTACAGTAGAATATGATCACATCTTCATTTTTAAAAATTTTCCTCAAAAAATAATTTAAAACAATATATGTAAATACTCTCCCCTCAAGGAAGCAGAACATGGCTCCCTCCCTTGTAAGTCGTCACTGAATTTAGTGACTCACTTCCAAAGAGTAGAGTATGGAAAGAGAAAAATACTAACTTCACAGTGGAGAAAAATAGTAATTGCCATCTTAACCAAGTGATCAAAATTAACATCAGTGGTAACTCATATGGGTTCATATACCTCAACGTGTATGTATTCTTTATAAAAACCCATAATTCCAGTCTAAACATGAACTAAAACATCCTGCCATTCCAATTTGAGGGAAATTCTACAAACTATTTCTGAGGTATTTAAGAGTACTCCTCAAAACTGTAAAAATCATAAAAAATAAGGGAATTCTGAGAAACCATCACAGACCACATGAGACTATGGAGACCTGAGAAGCAAATGCAATGTGGTAGCTAGGATCAGGTCTTGGAACAGAAAAAGATCACTAATGGAAAAATTAGTGAAATCTAAATAGAATCTGAATCTTTTTAACAGTAGCATTGATTTTTTTTTAATCTTGACAAGTGTTCCAGGGTAATGTCAGATGATAGTATTAGGGAAACTGAAACTGAGAGAGGAGCATATGGGAATTATCTGTACTATCTTAGCACATTTTCTGAAAATCTAAAAAGTACTCCAAAATTAAAATTGTATTTTTAAAAAGCCAAACCAATAATTTTTTTTTTCTTGACTCCATGACACTTCACACTTTTTCTCCAGGTTATTCTTTCCTAAAATTTTAAACTTCAGCTCCTTCATTCCACTGCTAAATGTTTAATTTGTCATCTTTTCATGGACTTTCCAGGTAATATAAATGACTGGACTATCATATCGGACTCACATGTTTAACCGCTGTGAACCTTCACTAATAATTTCAAAGCTCTAAGTAGTCATGAGGCAAAGGAAAACAGGGAGATTCAAGACAATTAATGTAGTTCCCAGATGTTATTTTTGCTCCATCTCAAATCTCTAACTTCTTAATTAGTCTTCATTCAAAATCTTCTCAAGTAATTAGCATAATATTCATCATATTAAACTCCAAGTAGCTGAATGATCTTTTATATACTTTCCTCTCTGATCTCACTTCTTCCACTCTCCCTCATTTCCTATGCTCCAGAACAATGAACCCATTAAATTATCTCAAGCTGCTCACAAGCTTTTTTATGTTAGGACCTTTGGGTTTGCTATAGGTTCTGTTTGGAAGAGTTGTCCCTCTATTGCTTACTACAATTGCTACTTCTCATTAAACATCATTTCTTCCAAGAGATTCATTTGAGGAAATAATCTAGAGAAGTTCCCCACATCTCATTCTCTCTAGTGGTTCCCTGTAGTTCAACTCATAGTGATCGTCTCATAGAAATCATCACAACGTGTAGTAATTCATTCCTGCATTTGATAAATATATATTTTTTGTGAGAAAGCAGGATTTATTGAGAGGACAAAAAAGCTCCCACAGTGGGAGGGAACCTGAAGGGGTTTCCCCTGATAAGTCTTTATTAAAGACAACTAAGTCTCAGACACTTTGAAGTAGAGCAATTAACAAGACAGAACAAATTCTGAACCTCATGGAGTTCTCACTCTAGTAGAGAAGAGAGAAAGAAAACTACTTTGTGAATGAAATACTAAATATAAAAGCAGGATGTGATAAATGCTATGAACTAAAATTGGCAATAGGATAAAGAAAAATGGGCATAGACTGGGAGGGGGAAATGCTAGGTTAAATCAGATTAGAAGGTAAATCATCTCTAAAGTGCTGAATGCTATTTGCTATGAAGTTTGGAATCTATTCTCTTGGCAATGAGCACCAATCAAAAGACTTTCAAACAGAAGACTGGCAAGATGCAAATTGTGTCGTTTGGAACAAGATCACAATAGAAGTGATAGAATAGTCAATTCAGGGATTTGATGGAAAAGATTTTCAGGAAAGAATAGGTATTGCAGTAAATGAACTTGACATATTTGAGGAAAGGCAAATAGCCCAGAATAGCTGGCGCAAATAGAACAAGTAAAGAAGATATTACAAAGAGTTAAGAGAGTTATGCCCTCCAAGATAGGTAAAGAATTGGGATATTATTATAAGTAAGGTGGCATGTCATCTGATTGTTTTAAAGAGGAAAGCAATATGATGAGATCTATAATGTAACAGGACAAAAGTGGAAGCAAGTAGAGGCAATTCACTAGAGGAGAGATAAAGTTAAATTGTACTAGATTATAGATATATAGTATTATGTATATATAATATCCAGTATGAATATTATCCACTTTAATGGAGGCTCTGAGGTTTAATTTCTATTTTAATATATTTTTATTCATATTATGACAAAAAGCAAGGTAACTATTTCTCAACTCAGGCTAGTATTCCCCTATGCCACTGCCAAAGACACCATAAGAGACAAAAAAAAAAAAAAAACAACCCTACAGACTATTACTCCTCATGAACATACATACATGGAACACATAAAAAAGGATTATACAGTCAAGGAATTATACAGACAAAGTAAGGTTATCTCAGGGAAAAAAAGTTATTATAACATAGAAAACTCTATTAATGTGATACATCATATTAATAAAATAAAGATATCATATCAGTGTTTCAAAAGATGCAAAAAATGCACTGGACAAAATTCAACACCACTTAACTAAAAATAATTTTCAGAAAACTGGGAATAGAAAGTAACTTCCTCACTCCAATTTTGGAGCATCTATAAAATCAGTCTCTGAGCTAATCTTATACTTAATATTGAATGACAGGATGTTTCCCCGTTTTATTTCTTCATAGGTGAAAACACTAAGGCAATACTTTCAGTCTGTAATTCATCATTAGGAGTCAGGCAAGAATGTCAATTTGCAATACTTCTCTTCACATTTTAAGTTACAGCCAGTGCAATAAATAGAGAAAAAAAATTAAAGATACAGACATTAAAAAGGTAGAAACTGTCTTAATTTGCAAATTAAAATGATTTTGTTGTAGAAAATCCAAAGGAATCTACAAGAACAACTATTATAACCAAAAGTAACCTCAATTGTTTGCTGCTCAAAGCCAAGAGTTAGTTGGTGAAAGGAAAGTAATTTTATTCTAAAAGCCTCCAGATGGGGAAATGGCCTGTATCCTGTCTCCAACTAGCCATTTTGAGGTTTCAGATTGATCAGAGGGTCTTTAAATGAAAAGGGGGCTCGGGGAAAAAACTGCATGCAGTAGTTGAGAAGCATCTTTGTCCTTGGTCAGGTCACTGTGGTTTTTAAAACATTTAACAAAACAGTGTTCATATCCCTCTTTTCCCCAGAGTTAGTCTCAACAGATGCATACTTGTCTCTGTGTTATCTTTTTCGTGTTTTAAAATTATTCTAGCCTACTTGCAAGTGTAACAGAGGACAGTGCCCAACCCATTCCTGCACAATTTAGTCTAAAATGGAGGTAGTTATGTTAGTCTTTTGCCATTGCACTGTTACACTAATAGAATTAATAGGCAAGTTTAGCGCGGTCACATGATTATTAAGAAGTAGGGTATCTTACCTGTAGAGGATTAGGATAAGAATTACAGTGGACTTCTCTTTAGAAACCATGCAAGCAAAAAGAGAATGGAGTGAAATACTTAATGTGATGAAAGTTTAAAAAAATGAAGATAATGAAGAAGAAGATCAGAGAATTACTGCTATATACCAGGGCAGGGACAACAAATATAGAATAGAACTGACTTAAAGATTTGTGACACAGAACATGAATTTTTCTTGCTCTATATACTCTCTTGCTCCATATGAAGAGCCAAACCTCTGTCATCACTTTTATTGGTAAGATCTACAATAATGATGATGTACAGCTGAAACTGAACATGAGAAAACAATGATTTCACTGAAAGCTTGGGCTACATTTTTAGGCATTATCTTGGTAAAAAGCCTTCTGATCCAATAGCTTTGGGTGCACAGAAAACAATAATGGCATAAGTAAGAGTATATATCTTTGTGTATACATAGGATATATCTGCAATCATTCACTAGAAGCTGGTGTTGATAATTGCTTTTGGAATTGGAACTAAAAGGCTGGGAAAAAGTGATGTGAGAGACTTTTTAAAAAAATCTTTTATTACTTCAGAATGTGATAATTTATGAATCCTAAATTGAAGATAATGAAATATAACCTCTGAAAGCAAATAGTATTGTTTTTTGAGGTTTTGTTTGCTTTTATTTTTGTTTTAAATTGAGATTACTGTTTGTTGTGCTGAGCTTTTTGGTGAAAGATACCTATCTTTATCAGTATATAGTCTCAGTCCTAAGATATTGCTTCTGTCCCTGTGTAGCTAAGAAAAAGCTAGCCTCTCCTTGAATGCCAGCAAAACTTATCCATAATGAAACATCCAAATTGAAAATTTTCCACTTGATCTAAGAAGGTAAATCATTAACATCACATTTTGCTGTATGATTTGGGTTCAGGGTTTCCAATTACTTTGATTAAAGTATATTGATGAAAAACAGTAAGTATGAAGAGCCTAAGAAACATTTTTTATCTTGGTTTCAACTTAAATATTTGTTTTCAAAGACTTGCCTGTTTTCTTCTCTTGACTGCTTAACTGACTTTTGCTTTTTGTTCTGAAATAATCTTTAGTTTCTTGTATATATCCCCTTGTTCCTTGATGCTGCTTTTTGATTTTTAATCAAGATACATTTCCTTAATCTAAACTTTCCCCCAATTTTCTGTCATTACGACTTTCTAGCTTGGCTATATCAACCCTAGTCTTTCCAAATCACCTCTGTCCTTATTAAAATTCAATCATATTGGTTATTTAGTTTTTCCTTTATATTACTTTACAGATGAAAACACAATTTCAGTACTTTTTTAGTCTGGGATTTCTTTGGACTCTTTTACTCTTTCTCCTTTGGTGAAAATGCTAAAAGTCTTATTATTATTAAAAAATAGGTTAAATTGTGTCTTCATAGCATACATGGGTATTAAACATGGAAATGTATGAGGTTGGTTATCTGGGTCGTTCTATCCTAGTACAGGCTGAGTTTCCCTAATCCAAAAGCCCAATATACAAAATGACCGCAAATCCTAAATTTTTTGAGGGTGAATAGAGATACTGAACTGGTAAGTATAATGCACATATTTTAAAATTTTTAAAAATCCAAAATTCTAAACACGTCTGGTCTCAAGCATTTTGCTTAGGCATTGTCAGCCTGTGTAGTAGTATGATATAACATAATATATAATATGATATTATAGGATATGCTACAACACGACAATTTGCAAGTAAGCAAAAAGATGCTCATAATTTTAAAAGACTGAATCTTTAGCTAGAATAGGATACAATTGCATAAAATTTTGCTCTTCATTGCAGTCACCACACACACAAAATTTGCATTTTTGAAGTCAAAGGAAACACCTGTGGCTGCATCTATTTCAAATTCAAAAACAAAAAGCTTCAGAAAAGTTAGAAGTTTACTTCCCTGGGTCACACAGTTCATTAGTGAACATAGAGATCAGAACTAAGTTCTCCCAAGCCCAGGCGTTTTCAGTATTGCTCCTTTCACCTTAATACACTGCTAACTTTTGATTTTACATAAATATCTAGAAGTACCTGTACTGTTCCTATCAATAATAGAGATGGGCCTATCATGTGTTCTCTAACACATGTAGGCTCAAAACTTACAAGCCTTTTATTCCAGATTTGCCCCTCACACAAAATCCATCAACACTTTTTATAAAATCTCCTCACATCCCATTTTTTGGTCATATTTTTACTGCTACAAAATTAATCTGGAGAATTGCCACCACACCCTTAATTTTCCTGCTTCTAATTTCTCATCTCTGCAAATCACTTTGCACAATGCTATCAAATAGCTTTCATAAAATACTTTTTTGACCATATAATTTCTCAATCCTCAAAAATGTCAATGGAATTACTTTCCCATGTTATACAGAGAACCAAACCTCCTTAGACTTCTACTCAAAGTTTTCCCAACATTTTCAACAGTCTATCGTTCTAACTTGAAAATGCTTTGTGATACAGTGCTTTGTCTGGTTTTGTTCCTTCAACCAAGTACACCAAACACTTTTTTCCTTCTAATCAAGTCATACACATTATTCAAAGACCGTTTAAATGGCAACCTATCATTTTGTTTTAACTCAAATCATATCAACTCACAGAACTCCCAATTACCTTTTATAGTTTTTTTGTTCCATCTACTTAGCACTAAATTATACTATCTGATAGTATTATTTACTTATTCATATGTATGTCCCTCAGTGCTATGAATCTTAGAGGAAAGAGATGGTATGTCTTTTTTCTGTATTTCCTAAAAGTCTAGCTCAGGTCAACATTTATTCACTCAACAAATATTTTCAAACTGCCACTTACAGCATTGATATTTGCTGGGCTTAGGAGACATAGCAATAATAAAGAAAAAGAATAGCCAGCTTCTCAAATACATGCTCACTAGCAATATATGGCACTACAACACAATTGCTCTCATTCTATTATCATGTGATGATGAAAACAAGAAATAATTACAAGTATGGTGTCCCCAAAAATGAAAAATAAGATATTCATAGTAAATGATAGACTACTACAGAGTTAAGAATGAATTGTTTATACTAGAAAATAATGTACTAAGGAATCCTATTTATAAAAAAAGTGAGCAGCTACTCTTATTTTGTGGATATGGGTATTTAAAATATTAAATCATTCACCTAGGCAAAATATGGTAAAAAAAAAAAAAAAAAACAACATGAATATAGAAGTGAATGAGAGATTGGGGGACAAATTTTATAAATATTTATAAAAGCCAAGTGTCAGAAATGAACTTTGACTGAAAGACAAACTATCTAGAATGACTTCTAAATTCCAAATTTTTAGTCAGTGGTGCACAAACTGAAATAAGCAGTAAAGGAGAACTAAAACAAAGTCTTATGTTGATCACTTGAAATTGCTTTGCCAAAAGGAAATGGCACAGAGCAGCAAGAAATGTGATAGTTTATTACATCTGCAGTTGTGCCTGAGTTTCAAGGGTTGGAGAAATTCCAAGCCACTTTTTGCATGGAGTGCAGAGAGCCAGCGGGTGATGGGTGTTAATCCTTGGCTTGACTTGTTTTGATCCAGCCTTCTTCATCAGGTAATAAGCTAATTCATTCCTTTTCATTTTGAAATTATCTAAGCATAGCAGAAAACGCATCCATTGTATATATAGAGAGAGACCTTTAGTGAACTGCAACACATTTTCAACCAATGCCTGGTGTAGCTGCTAAACTTGAAGCCAAACCCCTTGACCGAGACTTCTGGGCATTTTCCTACAGGGGTTGTTCCTTTTACTCTTCTTGAATTTTCTGACCACTAAACTGTTGCCAAGGGAAGACGAGAGGCTAGAACACGAAGTGTTTATGAGTGAACCTGCAAATTGCTGCCGTGATATATGTAACCTTGAGAGCATCGTGGGCACCACACTGGCATTGCACTGCAAACTTCAGCCTCTGTGGACTTTTCCAATTCTCTCTTTAAATTCTGAAGGACATTAATTCAGATGCTCTTGTCTGAAAGAGAGCACCTCCTTTTTTAGCTACCCCGTGAGCATTCTGAATCCTGATATTATCTTCTGATATTATCTTCTTCCTCCTGCTCCTCCTAGTACTGCCCAGGTGTACAAATAAACTTTTAGTTTTCTAGCCAAGTAGTGGTAATGAGGAAAAGAGAACGTCGCTTTTCACGACGGAAAACGTGCAAGATTGTCTCCGAGATCCGGACTGGGGAGTAGTGGGAGGAACCCACTTAGCGAGATGTCATAAAACCCCGTGACATCACCCATATGTGACATCACTCGCACGTAGTGCTTGGGGAGGTTACAGCTGGGGTAGGGAGGCCAGCAGTAGCCAGTCTCTGCTTCGGCCCTGTTACAGGAAGATCTGTGCTCTGGAGCCAAGGTAAATATTAGAGCCAGATTGGAAACTAGAAATGCCAGCGGTGAGGAGGTGGGGTGAAGATAGGGGAAGGAATGATCCATGAGGTGAGGGAGCTTCTGAGCCTTCTTGATGCCTCTTCTGGCATCCCCAGGGCATATTATCTGGTTCAAGGCAGACTGATGGTTCAGTTTTGTTGCTTAGCACCAGTCTATCAAAGACTTTCCACCTGCTCTAATATGAGCCTATTGAAACCCATTGCCTTCTTTAAAGATTAAATCATTCTGTTTATGTAAGACCCACTGAATCATAGCTAAAGTTTGAAAATCACTTCTAAATCTGGTCTTTCAAAAGGTGTGAAATTAATCTAGTTTTTTTATTAATGTTTTGAATATACAGTCACTAGAAACTGTATATAATGATTAGAATGGGGTTATTGACTCTTCTGAACTTGTTGCCATCTATTGGCTTGCAGGATAAAAACCATGAAGAGCCAGGTGTGGTGCCTCACGCCTATAATCCCAGCACTTTGGGAGACTGAGGTGAGAGGATTGCCTGAGACCACGGGTTCGAGACCAGCGTGGGCAACATGGCAAGACCTCATCTCTACAATAATAAATAAAAATTAGCCAGGCGTGGTAGCGTGCACCTGTATTTCCGGCTACTTGGAAGGCTGAAACTGAAAGAAGGATCGAGGCTGTGGTGGCCAGGAGCATCCCACTGCACTCCAGCCTGGGCGACAGAGTGAGACTCCAACTCAAAAAAACAAAATAAAATGAAATTTAATTTAATTTTAAAAAAGATAAAGGTGTAAATTAAAAATCCATGTAGTCAGTGCTCACTGTGTGGGACACTACTTATGAAAGTAATCTTTTTTTTTTTTTTTGAGTTGGAGTCTCACTCTGTCGCCCAGACTGGAGTGCAGTGGCCGCTCCCGGCCACCGCAGCCTCGACCTGCTGGGCTCCGGCGATCCTTCCGCCTCAGCCTTCCGAGTAGCCGGAATTACAGGCGTGCGCTATCACGCCCGGCTGATTTTTTGATTTATTGTAGAGATGAGGTCTCGCTGCCCAGGCGGGTCTCGAACCCGCGGGCTCAGGCAATCCACTCACCTCAGCCTCCCAAAGGCACGGGATTACAGGCTGAGCAACCGAGCCCGGCTAGAAGTATACTTTTTAACATTGAAAAGCAATCTGACCTCAGAAGAAAATTATGGTTTTTAATCATGAGATAAAATACAGTAAATTATTGGGAACAGTACTAAATACTTGCGTCAAGTTTCAAGCTTGTGACAGATTATAGATATCTTTATTTTATATTCTCTGTTTCCCTGTTCTAGGATTATGAAATCATAGACTATGTTCTTCCTGTAGAAACACTGAGAGGACCATGTCATCCTGGTCTTAAAACACAAGAAAGGACACAGTACTTCACCACTAGTAAGTAGCAAGAGTGAAAAAATGGTAGCCAACTTTTCAACTATGTGGGAATGTGGGCTTAAAGGTACAAAATATAATCATAAAGAATAGAGAAGATATTTTTCCTTGAATATGCTTTCACCAAGTGTGCCATTGCTTTCAATGATGCAACAAAGGTGATTATAGTTTAGATGGGCGAGGGTATAGAATAGTAAAATACAGAGAGAAGTATATGGCATCACTATCTATTGAATTCTAGAATGGTAGGTCATCAAATGCAAATACAGTGAGTAACTGAGATATACAAAATCTTCAGGCTCATGTGTATTGCTCTCAATGACCTGATTAGTATACAACAGCCCAGATTTAGATCATTTTTCTAAAGCTAGTCAGAAAGTCTATAATAGAACCAGGCCTTGAACATGTGAATTTCTAATTAGATTTTACTGATTTTTTTTTCTATGACACCTAGAAGGAAAAACAAGTTTCATAAGCACTTCTAAAATTATCAATTCATTCAAACAGTATATATTTATGGAACTATCTCATGAGCTCAGCAAATTGCCAAGCATGGTAAAGGATAATAATACAAGTATTAATAATTACCATGTATTGAGTATTATATGCATAATTTATTTGAGTATTAAATGTTTTACATATATTATGCCTTCCAGTCTACAAAGCAAACCTGTAACAGGATAATCCACATTTTACATAAGAAAAAATTGAAGGTCAGTGTAGATTTCTGAGATGGTGATGGTTTTTAAAGACTGCACTTTTAACCAATAAGCTGCAGGTAGTTGGTAATTAGAAAGTAAAAGTCATAGAAAACAAACCTGGGAAACGTAGTGACACCTCATCTCTAAATAAATTTCTTTTTTTAATTAGCCAGGAGTTCTGGTATGCATCCGTAATCCCAACTACTCAGTAATTTGAGGCAGAAGGATCACTTGAGTCTGAGAGAGAGAGAGAGAGAATATGAATGAGAAGGAGAGTAAGTATAGAAGGTTGAACTATGAGAGTTTCAGCCACAAGACAGGACCTGTAACCTTCTTAGTAATTAATCAGTCTTGGGTAGTCAATCTAGAAATACTAGGCCAAAAAGGCCTCATCCAGACTTTAATGTGCCTAGGAAGAGGAACAGAGTTGTTAGGGCAGGAGGGCATGCTTTATCTCATGTTAAAAGGTATGTAAAAAGCAAATAATGGCAAAATTATTATTCAACACTGGCAATTAAATTTGAGGCTATTGGTATGAAAAGTACCATTTCAGAAACTTGTTGACTTAGATTTACTCGCACAGCTAGAGTTTGCCAAAACAAACATATACTATATATTCTGCTCTGAACTGCTCTCTGCGTTTACTCTTCCTACAGATATAGCAGATATTTCATCCTGCTCTGAGCACCAACAGTAAGTGATAACTCATTTATTTTCATGTGAATATTTTATTATGCTAATCATTTTTATGTTGCCACAAAGTGATATAGTTAATAAATTTATCTATGACTTTTAAAACTTTGATAATTTTTATTGAGAATAATCTCAAGTTAATTTTACTCTTGTAAAGTTAAGAAAAGTTACAGCACTAGAACAAAAATTAATATTAATTTGATACTAATGAATTTTAGATAAATTTTCACATTTATTCTATAAATAATATAATTAATACCCATGTTTGTGATTTCAAAACAAACATAATAGAACTATCTTTAATAGAAAAATGAAAAAGTATGGCTGTTTGGGTACACTGTATTCATATATGCCTCCATAATGAGGATCTCACTACTACTAACAAATACAATTATATATTAATAAAGGAATTATTAAAATAAAAATAGAAGATCTCCATTGTGCTGCAATCATGATTGCTTTTTTTTAATTGAAACTATGTCTCTTTCAATGTGCATTAACTTTGAAGTCATAATTGGATGAAGACTAATTTCTGACATTATCTAAGAACTTACTATTGACATAGGTTAATTAACTCTTAAACCATAATGTTTTCAACTGTTAAATATATATTGTCAAACCCAGTAAGTTGTGAGAGTGAAATTATGCATAATATTCTACCATGAATTGTCAATAAATGTTCATTCCTCTCCCACATCAAGGATAATGAGATACATGGAACCAGTATCAATTATCTACTATTTACAAATCAGTGAAGCCTAAAAATTACCACAGATCAATTGTTTGGGATTATCTTTCTCTCCAAGAATATGAGAGTGCCAGGCCCATGCAAAGAAAACAAATTAAGGCAGCCTTACTTTTATATATAAAGTAAATAATTTACGTGACTAATGGCCAGAAGATGAGTGTTTCCTAAACTAGGTAATCTTGTTGCTTAATCTAAAGGACCTACAATGTTTTGACATATTGAGAATGGACAACATAGGCAAAAAAATGTTGAGTTTGTTTTAAAAAGAAAATGATAGCCAGGCGTGGTGACATGTGTCTGTAGTTCCAGATCCTTGGAAGGTTGAAGAAGAAGGATCACCTAAGCCCAGCAGGTCGAGGCTACAGTGGTCATGAGCGTGCCACTGCACTCCAGCCTGGGCAACAAGAGTGAGACTCCAACTCAAAATAGATAGATAGATAGATAGATAGATAGATAGATAGATAGATAGATAGATAGAAAGTAAAAATATTAAACAACATTTGTACCAAATCATGGATTGAGCAAGCCATATTTTCAATACATTAATTTTATCTGTATTTTTTCCATGTAAGGAAATTAGAAAATATATTCAAGTGTAAGAAAGAAAATAACTTTCAATTATTCTGTTAAATAAATAACTACTAATAAAATGTTATGTCTGTGTAATCACAACCTTGAAATCTCAATTAGGGTCTGGTGTTCACAAAAGGAAAAACAGTTCTACTTTTCATAGAGAATAGCAAATCAAGAGCTGGTGCACATTGAAAATAAACTTCCCCTCCAAAACTGAAATGAATAATGAATGCTAGTACCATAATTAACTATGAAGGAATCTATTTTCTCCACATTTTCTTTTTGATGAGTATGGGCCACAGAACTAGACAGACAGATAATCCCTAGTCTCTATTAAAGCATCAGTCAAGTTCTTCAGCTTATTTTTTTATCATCCCTATCAGAGGCAAGATTGACTATATGATGATTCTACTGTTACCATAGGGCAATTCTCTTTTTACATTATTATTGAATTTGGAGATCATAGTATCTTTTAGATAACCAAGATCATCACAATGGCTTTCTCCCTCTTAAAGTAGTTCTCGTATTACTTATTTCAACACTGACTTTTGTTTCCTTTGACTTAGTTTTCAACAATGGCTTTATTACCGGTGGTGTTGTTTCTGGTGTCTGTACTGCTTCCATCTTTACCCACTGAAGGAAAGGTAAAGTTAAAATGGAAAATCTTTTCAGAGTTATCTAGCAACCTTGTGGAATAGCAAGTTACTTCCAGATTGGAAGGGGCAAGAGTATCTGGGATGTCAGAGTTCTCACTGGTGGTTCAGAGCACTTAATGTGATTACTGAGAAGAAAGACCAAGGCCATGCAATATGTATATGTATGTTTATAGCAGCCATCAGTCACATGTGGTTACTGAGCACTTGAAATGAGACTTAAATGGGAAGATGTCTTGCAAGTGTGGGATTTCAAAGATTTAGAATAAAGTAGAAAAGATCTCATTAATTTTTTATATTGAATCCATGATGAAATGATAGCATTTTGGATATTTAATTGCAAAATACATTAGGTTCTTAGGGTTGTTGTAACAAATTATCACAAGTTTGGTGACTGTAGAACAACAGAAATTTGTTCTCTCACAACTATGGAGGCCAGAAATCTGAAGTCAATTATCTACAGGACAGCCTTCCCACTGCAGGATCTAAGAGAATCTGTTCCATGCCTTTCTCCTAGCTTCTGGTGGCTTCTGCCAAATCTTGGCATTCCTTGACTTGTCTCTACATCACTCCAATCTCTACCTCAATCTTTCCACTACCTTCTCCTCTCCATGTGTCTCTTATAAAGTTACTTGTCATCATTAGATTTAGGACCAACTTGAATAATAGGATAATCTTATCCCCAAAATCCTTAATTACATCTGCAAAGACTTTTTTTCCCAAATAAGATTACATTCACAGATTCTGAGCATTAGAACATGGACATATTTGGGAGGGCAACTATCACTTAACTTATTACATCTCAAATATATTATTCAAATTATCTGTTTCTTTTTAATTTTTAAATATGTCCACCTAAAAATTAAAATTGCATATCTTTTGAATCATGTTTCTAATGGACATCACTGTGATTGTGGGTTTAAAAACTAATCTTAGCTCTCCAGTCCCAAGAACTCTTCTGATTTCCTTAATTTTAATCATTTTTCATGTGATCCCCCAGAAAACTAACAATGTATTTATATAATATTAAATTAGCACCACTTCTTCATATATATCAACACATTTAATTTCCATAGTTGTGTAAAAATAACTAGACTTTTTAAAATTAAGAACAAAACAAACAACCAACTCCAAAGGTCTTAATGTTTCATTTATTAATGTTCACAGAGTTAGTGTGTGAAGGGCTCAAGATAACTTCGAATTTAGATCTTCTAGTTATTTCTTTTTTTTTTTAATTTTTAATTTTGAAGATGTGGAGTACAATTCAGGGTTAAGTATACAAATGTCCATTATGCAGGTTGGATCTTCTAGTTATTTCTAACATGTTACTTTGTTTAAATAACCCCAGGACATGGTCAGGCACCTTCAGTGATGGAATGTGTGGCGCTCACATACAATGTAAATATCCCGGTCAGAAAACCTCTGTGAGAAGCTTTGGTCATTCTGTTTGTTCTCACCTACTCCTTTAACTCTGCGCACGCTAGACTAGCTAGAACTTCTCAGATTGGAGAACTCTGACACTTAGTTCAGACCTCATTTGGCATTCAGAAATATAGTTGTTGTATTACTATAATCAAATTATCAATGTGCAGACAATTAATTCATCACCTAGAGCTTTATTCAAGTGACTTGCTGTTTTGGCAAAAATATTTCCCAAAAATATTTTTTGTGACCCTTTTCAATCCCTTTTAACCTCTCTTGCCCATCTCCTGACTTCATTTATAAAATTATTAAATAGTGAGATGTCATTTGGTCTTTGGCATCACTAAATATTTGCTGATCAGATGTTCTACATATACTCTATCCAGAATAATTTTTTTTGTTTCTCAAGATGCCTAAAACACTATTAAAATCTTTCAGAATTCCAATCTAGAATTTCCTTTTGTGAAGCCTTTCCTGACCTTGAGCCAGAATTGTTTTCTCCTTCCTCTATGTCGTAGATTACTTAAATCAGTTCTGTTATTAAATGGTATTATAATTATTTATGTAATGTTATCTATCCAATACAAAATAGAACAGATACATATTTATTCATTTTATTCTCAATACTTTTTAATATTATACTCATGCAATAAAGCTTTATTAATACTCATAAAATGCATATATTATTTTTTTCATTTGGTTTTGGTTTTTGGTTTTGTTTTGTTTTGTTTTTGAAACCAGGATTTGTTGAGAGGACAGGAAAACTCCCACAGTGGGAGGGGACCCAAGGAGGCTGCCCATATATATTATTAGTATAATTTTTATCTATAAAGCAAGATGAAGTAAAAAGCAGGAAATAATTGCTTTTTTCTCAGAAACAAATTTTGTATGTGTTTTGAAATGAAATTACTTTAAGCAAATTTTTGAAGTCAATAGGAAATATCCAGGGATGCTATTTTATGCTTTGTATAAAGCAGAGATAGGCCTCTACTGACATTTAACATGCATATCCTTTCTAATGTAGGAGTCAGAAACTGTGCCATTTTTATTGGTACAACGGCATTTGCTATGGGTCCCTGTTCTTAAGAAGATAAAAACAGGAAAGAAAAATGAACATTTGGTAGATATTGGCAATCAAATATAGTCTGACCTATAGTGGCAGTATTTGAAGGCTCTTGAGGTATTTCAGTATTGGAAGAAGGAAGAATAACTTTTTTCAAGGTGTCAGATAAAATTAAATAAGGAGCCCTGTCCTTTTAGACTTATATGTCAAAATCTTGCTTATCTCCTTATAACATCATACTCGTGTAAATTTAAGCTGTCTTAGACTTTGAACCACAAGTTCTGGTTCACCCTATTCAACCCCTAGAGTTAATCCTCCCTTCCACACTCCCTAACCTTCAACACACACAGTCACAAAGGTAAGTAAAAAATATCAGCCCCTGATTTAATACCTTATCAGTTACATTTCTGTAACTAAAAGGAACAAAGTCAGAAATAATCCATTTATTAGATGGATTTGCTTCCTCCAAATTGCCTTGAAGATTTTTTTTTTTTAGTATCATAAAACTGTCTTTTAAACAACCCAGTAAAATCTGCTAGAAAATAGGTATAATAATTTTACTAGAGAACTGAATGTGAGGCATGTGCTTTAACTGGGCCTAAATATTCTTTCCTTAACTGCAGAGACCATGTCAATGCAAGCTTCTTAAAGGCTAAGGTGAATCATGGGCTCCACCCTTACCCCACCTTATTGCAACCTATCAAATATAAATGGATATGTCGTGAAGTTCCTAATATGTATCTTTGAGACTATAAAATATTATTACTCATATGCCTGTAAAAATAACATTAAAACCTCCCTTGAAACAAAAAGTTGGCATTTGTGACCTCAGATAAATTTTTAGTTTGCATTGCTATGAATTACTCCCAATTCTCAAAACTCCTACTACTTTCCTATTTAAAAGACATATGCCTGGCTCAGATTCAAAGACAATGCTTAACAGCTAAAATGTATTTTAATATTCATTCAATACAACATGATAACTAAATGTCATGCATTTTTTAAAGTAATCTTTGTTCCCCTGAGTGAATTTTTTTCATTATTATATGCAATTTCCAAAAATGTTAAAAAATAATTCTAAACGTATTTTCTTTTAGGATCCAGCATTTACTGCTTTATTAACCACCCAAACACAAGTGCAAAGGGAGATTGTAAATAAACACAATGAACTAAGGAAGGAAGTCTCTCCACCAGCCAGCAATATGCTAAAGATGGTAAGAACGGTCACCTAAGGAAAGGGCTGTGAAATACTGTGGAAGGAACTTGCAGCTGATCACTGACATCTCTTAAATTTGTGGTGTCCAATTTCTCTCTCTATTTTGCTATTTTACTTTATCTGTTATATAGACAGGACAATATTTCTTATTTTTGTTTTAAAAATGATTAAATGACTTGCCAAGTTTACAGGGTTATTGAGTTAGGAAGACTGGGAAGTTTGGAAGAATTCAAAGACAATTCTTCTGGCATCCATTATGAAGCCATTACATTTTTTAGTTCACTATATTTTTTAGTGTAAAATCCAGAAAATCTCCTTTCCTTCAGGATCAGTATCATTTATTATAAAGAAAAGCTCACTTCCCAGAGCACAGTCTCTAAAAGCCATGAATTTTCAATATGAAAGTAGTAGGCTACAAATGGAATTGGTATAATCTAGGCCAGTTTATTGCTATTAAATATAATTAGAATACTTTTAACGCTTATCAATATTTAGACTAGAACTATAACTAAAAATCCTAGGTGTGGCTGCCATGCTATCATAAACAGATAATGTTTTAGATATTTTGCTTTTTAGATGCATTACCTGTGGACATCTCTTCATGTGTAAACTGGCACTGGAATAGATAAAGACACATACAAAAGAAACCATAACAAAAAGACATTTCAATAGCAATAATAATTAGATAATGCATCTACAGAAGCTTGAAAGTATCACAAATCAATCCTCAAATCATGTTGTGAAGTATGTTTTATTGTGATTAAATCGTTGTGTTTTATTTTCTTGTGATGTTTAGGAATGGAACAAAGAAGCAACAACAAATGCCCAAAAGTGGGCAAATAAGTGCACTTTAGAACACAGTAATGCAGAGGACCGAAAAACCAGTATGTAAATTAGTTAAATACCTGTTGAATAAGTGAAAAAATAAAATAATAAAAGGCCATTGGAAGATATTGCATGAAGAAGACTTTGAGAATAAATGTTACTTATATTGCTGTTTTTTAAGTCAAAATATCTTCATATAGAAGGATAATTACAATAAGAATTTTTTACTTGTTCATTATTTATATTACGCAAATAATTTATCATGCCGTATCTCACTTGCTGCTCTCAACCAGTTCATAAGTAAAGCAGGCTATGTATCTTTTGTTTTTGTATTTGTTTTTGTAATTTTAAGGATTAGAAAGCCAGGATTTGAAAAGAACATGACTTATCCAAGAACAAAATCTTAAGCGTTATACTAGAAATCCTTAACCAGGCTTTTTGATTTTTAACTTACAGACCTTTTGGGGATATTATGCAACTGTTTGTTGTTTTGAAATCTATTTTTTTGTTGATAAAATATATTGAATTTGTGTTAAATTGTTCCTGAATCTTTGTCTAAAAATTTTAGCCTTTGAAAACATATTAAATCTATAATATTCAAAATTTATATAAAATCAGTTTTTTGAATATTTAACTTATATTTTTGTTTATTGTAACCAAATATTTTGTATGGACTGGGTGCCTGCAATGCATAGATTACTATATTAGACTAAAAAAAATCCACATTGAGGATTATAAAAGTGAGAGAAAAAAACTTATACACATGAACTTTACATAAAATATTTACTTACATTGTCAAGAATAACACACTATATTCAATCCCGATTTGAAAGCAGTGAATAATTTATGAAATGTTTTTAGGTTGTAAGGCACTTCTTGCTTAACTTTTCATTGGGATTGTTGATAACTGCCTATAACGCCTTTTTTTTCAAATTTCACGCAAAATTATATACTTTTTTAGGGTGCTATATGTGAAAAATTTCTAGTGAATACTGCAAGTACAGAGAAAATACAAGAGTTGGTTGCTGTCTTTAGCAATCTTACAATACAAGATTGTAGGATTGTATTGTGTTCTTGTGAAGAATTGAGCATGCAAGTAAATGAATCTTTGACAATTCAAAAGTAGAAACTCAAAGTTTTAATGTTCAGGCCAGACTCAGTGTGTTAGGTGTTCTGTGTTCTAATCAGCTGTGTAGCTGATGAAGGACTGAGACACTCTCCTTATGTATTAGTCAAGAGTTGGCAACCATTGGGCCCTGTAGCATCTTTGCGTTTGTGTGATCAATTTCTTTTACCACTGCATATTTTATGAGCTTTCTCAAGTATGATCTGTTCCTTGTGAGGTACAAAGTGTGGTGAGAATCTCTATATGTCAAGTGATCCTACTTCCTGGTCAGATGCAATCCAAAGCTGGTATGATGAGAGCCTAGATTTTACCTATGGTGTAGGACCAAAGAGTTCCAGTGCAGTCGTTGGACATTATACTCAGGTAAGAGGAAGGGATGAAAATATCTCTGAGATAGATGCTCCAATATAAAAAACTTCTCCAAATGATGACCAAGTTCAATGTTTAATTTAGGGGAACAACCTGATAGGTATAATACAGTCTTGACATTTGACTGTATTTCATCTAAAGCTGTCATTTTAGTCCAAGGTCTGCCAACCTCTTGGTAGGAAAGCATACTCTCTATTGATACTACATCTCTATTGATACTACATTATAAAGGATAGAGTGATTAATGTACATGAGCATTTACTATTTTAAAAGTTTATTACTTTTGATTCAGCAATTTATTTTATAAGGTATAAGGTTGCAGACTACAACAGTAACCTTTTTCAGTTTTATATTTGCTACTATTTGTTTTTAAATATTTTTTCCTCTTCTCTAATGTGCTCTCATATTTTTATTCCCTTATGGACTTGTAGCTTGTGTGGTACTCATCTTATCGTGTTGGATGTGGAATTGCCTACTGTCCCAATCAAGAAAGTCTAAAATACTACTATGTTTGCCAATATTGTCCTGCGTAAGTATACTCTAGAGTTTAATGGCAATAACTCCACTTGAAAATATTGTTTTAAAATCTCGTATCTTAAACCAGATTAAAAGATATGTTTCAGAAAAGGAGTGAAATAAACGTTTTGGAATTTATTAAGATTGAGACATTTTCAGCTTCTCGGAGAGAAGACCAACTTCTCAGTTCCAAGTATAAGAGCTGAAGTTCTCACATCTTATTTATAAAATGATGTCTTTCTCTCAGTTGGCATTTCCTCAGCTCAGGGTCACTCCACGAGCATGTATAATATGTATTTATCTAGATTTAGTATCATCAGTTCTTGCTAATTTCAAACTCTAGCAGTGTAGGTGTTTTATAGTTAAGCAAGGGATGCTGGTGAGATTGTAAATATAGGAAAATATACTGCAATTTTGCCCCTTTTTGCTCAAATATACTTACTCCTGCTTGTACGCGCGCGCAACACACACACACAATTACCATTACAAATGATTTATTCATTTGCATCTCAATGGCTTTTCAAGAGACCTTTTATATATTTTAGAACACAGAAAAGTACCATCTTAAATCTATGCTCTTTGGAATTTTTGACAGAAAACTCCATAACCATATTGTAAGGTCTTGACTTGTAGCAGGAAACATGACCTTTCATCAAATAATATGTTAACTATAATCTACAAAAAATTGCTTGGATATATTGATGATACCACAGCCTATCTGTTCTAATTTTTTTAATGTTTAAAATTCTTTACCACAGAGGTCAGAGGGTGAACCCGGGGGCTTTCATAACCAAGCCTCCTACAGTATTTGTTTTTATGCTGTAGGTAACTCAGGTGATATAGCATTTCAGTTTGAGAAATATGATCTCCAAAAACATTTTCCTTGAAGCACATACTTAAGTCGAGAGAATTGAAAGGCCTTAGGAGAATGTATCCAAACTCATTATCCAGCCTTCAGAATAGAAGCATCTGTAGCAAGATATCAGAAGTGACAGTTAGAGTAAATCATAAGGGAAAGCAGGGAAGATAGAACTTCCAGAATACTATATCTGTTTTATGTTTTTTTCCAAGTGTTTGCACATACTCAGCTACAACTGTGCAGGGAGGCTGAGATTTAGCCACATTGCTTTAAGCCCTTGCCCCACTTGGTACTATTGAGATTTGAACTTCCATATATTTTTAAATAAATTGTGTGAACAGCAGAATAATGATAAGAAGTGAGTCATAGGTTAATCATTGTATACCCAGGATATTAGTATTTATTAAAAAAATTTTTTAAACTAACATTCCTTTTTTTGGTAAACATCTTATACATGCTACCTCTAGAAACTCATAAACCTTCCTCAGCACAGCCTCCCAAACACATGCACTGACTACACTAACTACTTAAGCATTTCTACCTTCATCTAAAAGAATAATCATTTGCTGGAGCCATATATTTTTGTAGTTCTTATTAGAAAAATTATGAATTTTTATCTTTCAAATATTAAATTATGTTATAATATTGAGTATTTATTTCCCTGTTGCAATCTACTGACCCCAGGATCATCATCTTTGTCTTTAGAGGATATGTTTTACCCCTAACCAGCATGCTTGGGGTGTACTGTACTATCGATTTGACTGGGACTACTGGGAGATGAAGAAGGTGCTGCCATATTGCAATATACTCTAAAAACTTTAAACTCTAACTATCCCATTTCAGTTGTTCAGCCTGTGGAATTATGGTCAAGGAGGTGGTCAATGTGTGCAGCATTTTCTTAATTTGAATTATCTGAATTACACACTGGGAATTACAGTTTTTTCTGGTTTTGTTGACATACAACAAGCACTGCATAACTATGTATATTTGACTACTGATGCCTCTCTTAGAGCATAAACTAAACAGAAAAGTGAAAAATATTTGACATTGTTTATTTCAAATTTCAGAGGCAATAATGTGAATAAAAAGAATACTCCTTATCAACAAGGAACACCTTGTTCCAGTTGCCCTGGTAACTGTGACAAAGGACTATGTAGTAAGTTTCAAGTGATTAATTTGCTATTATAAGAACTGATATTTTCTTTTTTAAAAAAATAATTTAAGATATCCTTTAAAGTAACTAATTTAGATCATGTATTTATAGAAAAGTAAAATAAAAGCACTCAACAAAGTATATTTAAGTAAATATTTTATGCACTGCAGTAACCTATATATTATTTGTAATAAAAAGAATATTACCATATGTAATAATGGACCATCTAATATCAATGTGTTTTTATGACCATGTAGAGCCAGTTAATATCAACTATACACCTTTCTGGTAAACGGTACATTTTATCAGAGCTTAATATCACTATATCAAAAGTATTTTAAAGGAATCAAAATGTATAAAACTAAGGTGTGAGATCACATTATGGTTCAGTCTACACAGTTACAACAAATATTACTGTTTATCTGTGCTAATGAGTTTATCATTGATAATTTCTTCACTTCTTTTCTACAGTGTTGCTAGGATCATGGTGTTTGCCTCAATCAATGATCTTTGCCCTATTTTAATAGTTTGTGCACATATTGATGACAAAATCCAATCTATATGTCATATTGGCCCACAGAAACCACAAACATATCTTTGCAAAAGAATAATATAAAATAAATATATCTGATTTTAAACATTGTCATAAATAGAAGTAAAAATATTTGGCTTTTTATAGTTGGAATACATCTATTAAAATCATTATGAATGATTTAAATGCATTTATCTTTCATTAACATTTTTTCCAAGTCAATTATATAGCTATAAATAAGAATATTAATGACAATAAAGCTACATATCAACTAAAAACAAAAAAGTTGAATATTTATACATCTGCTGAATGCTAGGAAGTTTGGAATTCATTCTATTAGCAATGCGCATTCAATTGAAATACTTTAAACAAAAGAGTGACAAGATGAGAGTCATATTTTATAAAGAACTATTTAGCTATAGTATGCAGAAATGATCAAATAGAAGCCAGCTATAAAACTGCTAAAAGCAAATTTTACTTAAAAAATTGATTAAAGAAGAGCAAGATAGCAAAATAAGACCCTTCCATGATCATCCCTCATGGAAATATCCATTTGAACACCTATTCGCACAAGAAAAATACTTTCACAAGAGCTAAGAACACAAGATGATAGGTCGCAGTACTGTTTTAACCTAATAATAAGAAAAGAAGCATTGAAGGGGATAGGAAGGACAATCTCATAATGGTTATACTACCCCTTCCCCCAGTCCAGGGAGCACGGAGAGACATTGTTCACTTGGGGGAGAGAGAAGGATATGTATGTGGGACTTTGCCTTGTAATCCAGTGTGGATCCTTCATAATAAAGCACAGCATTAGGCAAAATCTGCAGCCCCTGATTTCAGGATAGAACCCATGGAGAACATTTCTAGATCCACCTCAGCAGTAGAAGGAAGTCTGCTATCTTGGTAGAACAGACTTGAGTCCCAGCCCACATCACCACCAACCAACTGGAGTAACCTTCAACTGTGAATAAATGTCAGCAGGAGGTAGGCATAGCAACTTCTGGCCTCAGGTGCACTGGTCTGGGAAGCTGTGGGTTTCAGGTTACTCAGCATGGTGTTAATTGTTGCAACCATGGGATTACCTGCATCATCCCTCGCCTAAGCCCCAGGCAACACAGTATGATGAACAACATTGTTCACTTGTGAAAAAGAGAGGGAAGTATGTGGGAGACTTTGCCTTGGAATCCAGTACTGAGCCTACTACAACAAAACACAACACCAGGATGAAACCCAGTCTCTGAATTCAGACTAGTACACATAGTTGGAGACTCTACATCTGCCCCAGCAGCAGAAGAAAATTCATTGCCCCAGTGAGACAGATTCAAGTTGCAGCCTGCATCACCACTGACTGACTAAAATGGCCTTGAGTCTCAAATAAATATTAGTGACAGGCAGACCATGGTGTGGGTTTTAGGCAGAACATAACACTGTGTTGGTCTGGGAGGCCATGGGCTTCTGATGCAACAAAGCATAGCATTAGCTGTGGAAGATAGCTGTCACCCGTCTCCTAACCATACCACTCTTCTATCCAAGATCACAGTAAACTTGGGTTTAGGGCACTCTCTAGAGCTGAGACTTCAGTCTTAGGAACCCCAATGGTCAGTCTTCCTCAGATTCTTAGAAGGCTGTCTAAAGAAGAATAGGTACAAAGTAGCTCAGAATGTGAAGAATGGAATACCTAATTCTTTAATGCCTAGATATTGAGATGCATCCATAAGCCTTGAAAACATTCAGAAAAATATGATGTACCAAATGACCTAAATAAGATACTAGTGACCAAACCTGGAAAGATGTAAATGTGTGATCTCTAAGGCAGGGAATTCAAAATAGCTGTATTGAGGAACTCAACAAATGTCAGTAAGACACAGAGAAACAATTTAGAAATTTATCAAAGAAATTTTTTTAAAAGATTGAAATAATTTTTTTCAAAAAATCAAACATAAATTCTGAAGCTGAAAAATACAAATTAAAAAACTGAAAAATACATTAAAGGATCTAAATAGCATATTGATGAAACTGAAGTATCAGTGAGGTTGAAGACAGGGTTTGTGATAATACACAGAGGAGAAAAAAAGAACAAAAAAATGAAGAAAACTTATGAAATCTATAAGCATCGAAAGAGCAAATGAACGAATCATTGACATTCAAGAATGAGCAGAGAATAAGAAAGCTTACTCAAAGAAACAATAAATCAAACATTCTAAGTCTGGAGAAAATATAAATCTAAAATATAGAGAAAAATATAAATTAGTACAGAAAAGTCAAAAGCCACCAATCAGATTCATTTCAAATAAGAGTACCCTAAAGCATATAATAATCAAACTTTCAAAAATCAAAAATGAAGACAGTATCCTGAAAACATCATGAGAAAAGAAGCAAATAACATGTAAAGAGGTTTAAATACATTTGACAACAGACTTCTCAGTGGAAAACTTACAGGTCAGAATGAAGTAGAGTAACATATTAAAGGGCTAAACAAACAAACAAAAACATGACAAGAGTATTGTATCCAGCAAAGTTATCCTTCAGACATGAAGGAAAGATACAGACTTACTCAAACAAAAACTGAGGAAATTCTACACCACAAGACATATCTTATAAAGAAATGCTGATGAGAGTTCTTTAGTCAAAATAAACCAATACTAAACTGTAACAAGAAAATATCTGTCACTATAAAACTCACTAGTAAAAATAAGTATACAGATAAATTTAAAGTACTCTGATACAACAATTGTGTTGTAAACCACTCATATCTTTAGTATAAAGACTAAAATATGACACTAGTAAAAATAATAATTACAACAATTTGATAAGAGAACAGGCAATAGAAAAATATGAAAACAGACATCCAAAAATCAAAATATTGTTCAAGGAAACGGAGTTAAAGTGTAGAACTTTTTTTTGTTTTGTGTGTGTGTATGTGTGTGTGTGTGTGTTAGTGTGTGTGTGAGTGATCAAAGTTGAAGTCATCATCAGTTTAAAATAACTTGATAATGGGGTAAGATTTTTTGTAAGCCTCATGGTAACCACAAAGCAAAACTGTTTCTTTCTTTATTTTAAAGATGTAGGGTACAATTCAGGATTAGGTATACAAATGTTCATTATTCAGTTACCCTTGTTGATGATGTGTACCCCGCCCTCCCCTGGTGGTTTCCCTCAGCTGCCAATCCCACTACTGCTAATCTGTTTCTTATAGTATTATGATAATTGTTCAAGGTCCGCTTATGAGTTAGAACATATGGTACTCTGTTGTTTCTGTGATAGTTTTAACTGAGTATGTTAAAAAATAAAAATAAAAAGCAACGAATGAAAGTCTACTACCAGAAAATAATCACTTAACCACAAAGGAAAGCAGAAAGAGATAAGGAAGGGGGAAAATGACAAAAGAACAAGTAGCAAAATGGCAGTAGTAAGTTTTTCCTATTCATAATAACTCTGAGGGTAAATGGACTAAATTTTTCAACTAAAAAACATAGAGTAGATAAATGAATAAAAAAAGATTCAATTGTATGCTGCCTACAAGAATCTTACTTCATCTGTAAAGACATACATAGACTGAAAGTAAAAAGATGGAGAAAGAAATTCCATGCAAATGAAAACCCAAAAAGAAAAAATCAGAAGTAGCTATATTTAGTTCAGATAAAATAGACTTTAAGTGAAAAAAGTTGTAAAGAAAGACACAAAGGAGGCCATTATGTAATGACAAAGAATTCACTGCAACAGGAGGAAATAATAATTATAATTACTTGCACCCAACACTGGATCTCCCAGAAATATAACATAACTATTTATAGACTTAAAGGAAGAAATGGACAACAATTTAATAATAGTAGGAAGCCTCAATATCTTACTTTTGGCAGTGGACAGACCATTCAGACAGAAAATTAACAAAGAAATATTAGAATTTAACTACTATCTAACAGCTGCATAATACACATTCCTGCATCAGTACATAGAACATTCTGTAGAAAGACCATGCTAGGCCTCAAAACAAGTCTTACAATTTTTTTTAATTGAAATTTTATCAATATCTTATTTCTGACCACAATAGGATAAAACTAGAAGTCAATAACTAGAGGAACTTTGAAAGCAGTACAAATAGATGTGCTCTTGAATGGCCAATAACTCAATAAAGAAATTAAAAAGGAAATTTAAACAGAAACATGACATACCAAAAACTGTGGAATACAGCAAAAGCACTCCCAAGAGGGAAATTTCATAGGAAGAAACTCCTACAACAAAACTGTAGAAAGTTTTCAAATAAACAATCTATTTGCACCTCAAAGAACTAGAAAGGCAAGAACAAACCAAACTCAAAATTAGTAGAAGAAAAGAAAATGAACAAAATACCTGAATAGATATTTCTCAAAAGACAACAACAAATGGCCAACCTGAATATGAAAAAATGTCCAGCATCCCTAATCATCAGAAAAAGGCAAATAAAAACTGCAATGCGATTTCATCTCAACCTGGTTAGAATGACTAGTATCAGAAAGACAAAATATCAAATGCTTGTGAGAATGCAAAGAACGGAAAACTCTTATATGTTGTTGCTGAGATTGGAAATTAGTATGGTCATTATGTGAAACAGTATGGAATTTCCTCAAAAAACTAAATATGAAACTACCATCTGATCCCTCAAACCCACTACTAGATACATATGCAAAGGAAAGGAAATCCGTGTGCTGAAGAGATATCTCCACTCCTACAAAATACCACATGATTTTAGTCATAGGTGGAATCTAAAAAAGTTAATTTAATAAAAGTATCAAGTATAATAGTGATTACCAGTGACTGTGGAGAGTTAGATGAGTGAAGATGAAGGATGAGGAGATGTTGGTTAGTTAGTACAAAGTAAGAAAAAGAAAAATAAGTTCTGATATTCTATGACAAAACAGGACTTTAGATAATAATTATATGATTAAAGATAGCTAGAAGAGAGGATTTTGAATATTGTCACCGCACAGAAACAATAAGTGTTTAAAGTGATAGATGTGCTAATTACCCTGATTAGATCATTGCACAATGTATACATGTATTGAGCCACCACACTGTACTCCAAAAATATGTGCAATTATTATGTGTCACCTGTAAATAGAAAACTTTTTAAGAAGTGTGTCCTTACTACAGTAGTGGCAAAATAAATGACAAAAAATGGACAGATTTGAGAGACAGAAAGTGGAATAGTCAATGTTTGTAACCTCTGCTGCGTAAGTGCTGGTCAAAAGAGAGAAAAACCTGAATGCCTTTGTTCAGGTTGACTCCACTCTCTGGCTTAATTTAATGGCTTAATGCTGAGTAGTCGGCATTTCAGTTCCCTGAGTTTGAGGAAGCAATGCAGGGAGATTATACCTGAGAATTGTCCGCCTTGTGGCTAGTATAATGAGTTTGTTTGAGATTTATTGACCTTGGGGCCCTCAAGGGACATCCAAATAGAAACATCAAAAGGAAGGATAATAGTGCCCTTGTTTTACATCTGTTTCCACCAATAAGGATCATTTTTTCCAGATTTAAAAAAAAAAAGCACAACTAAGACACCTCATATGTCCCTTAAGACATGAATGGTCATCATAGTGTAAGAGATGCTAATCTGTTTGTCCACTCCTGTCCCCTCCCCATGAACTTTGAATGTATGGTTTTGCTCCCACTAAGAAAAAATGCTAATGAAGTAACCAATCTGTTTTTATTACAGCCAATAGTTGTGAGTATGAAGATCTTCTTAGTAACTGTGAGTCCTTGAAGAAAACAGCTGGCTGCGAGCATGAATTGCTCCAGGAAAAGTGCAAGGCTACTTGCTTCTGTGAAAACAAAATTTACTAACATGCCTAGTGTGCACTGTGCAGGACTATGTAAAGAAAACCTGAGTCATTACTTGACATACACCAGAGGAAAATTATAGGGAAAGTTAGGTACAAATTTGATTCCAAACAGCAAGGCATCCTTCCAGATCTTTTCAGAAATCTCTTTCATACAATGATTTACCAAAGTAGCCTAGTCTATGATGATAACTTTGGACTTTGACATACATTTGGTGCTTTAAATTCAATGAACTGAATCAAGTTGAAGATTCTGAAAATTGTATAACCACAGGATTTAGGTCACTAGAAATTGGATCAAAGGGGGCAAACTACATGTTTCCTGAAACAACATGCTAAAAAAGAAAAGGCTAGCATCATTGTCATCTCCACTACATGATCTTTTGCCTGAGTAAAGAATGAATTCAAAGCTTGGCACCTACATTTGTTTCATGGGCTTTCTTTTAAAGAAAAGTAATCAACTCTCAGAATAAAGAACTTATAAAAGCAGCCAATTTGATTTTTATGCAATATTTTATAGCATTCATAATTAACACCAGCTAGACTCAGACTGGATAAATGATAATACAGAGCAAAATTTTCAAAATAGTTGCTTATAAAAGTAAATTTTAACCAAAAAGAAATCAGTTCTATTACTTTTTTTCCTTTTTGACATTTTGACTTCTTCCCTGTTTGTTTAGTTGATTTAAAAACAAAAACAAAGCCAAAAAAGTGGTCATAATTCAATGGAATACATAAATGTAGCTTTCTAAGAAAACAAATGAAGAAATAAATCCGTTTTAGAGAGATTAACTATTTTATGCCCTTACATACATTTTCAATTAAGATTGATAACAAGAGGATGAAGTAGTTCCATTTTACAGATGAGAACACATGAAAATTCTAAACACACACACACACACAAACACACACACACACACACACACACACACACACACAATATCTAGTGAAAAGGTAACCGGGCATGATGGTTTACGCCTGTAATCCAAGCACTTTGGGAGGCAGAGGCAAGAGGATTACCTGAGTCCAGGAGTTCCAGACCAACCTGGCGAGACCTCTTCTCTACAATAAATCAAAAACTTAGCCAGGTATGGTGGCACTCGCATGTAGTCCCAGCTATTTGGAAGGTTGAGGTGGAAGGATCACCTGAGCCCAGCCAGTAGAGGCTGCGGTGGTCATGAGCAAGCCACTGCCCTCCAATCTGGGCAACAGAGTGAGACTTCTATTCAAAAAAAAAGTGAAAAGTCTATTGAAAGTCAAAAAGTAGATCTGACCAGGCAGATGGTGAAATGAAATGAGCTACTGGTGCCTCCAAGATTAAGCAGATTATCTGAGTCATCCTATAACCATTAAAGAAATTAAATTTATAATCTTAAAGCTTCCAAAAAGCAAATTTCTAGGTCCAGATGGTATTACTGCATCAATCTGTCAAATACTTAAAGAATAGTTACGTTGCAATTTTATACAATCTCTTCTAGAAAATTGAATGGGAATAAATAATGCTCAATGCAGTCTCTGGCACTAGTATTATCCTAATACTAAAGCTAAAGACATTTCTAGAGAAAAAAAAAAAAATAGAAGAACCTGAAGTTATTATGAACACAGATGACAATTTTTTAAAAAAGCATTTAGCAAATTATTCAGCAATACAGTAAAAAATATATATATATACCCTGAACAAGACTTGGAACAAATTACTGGAATAAACCAAAAATTAAACTCTATTATCTAATGATAAATCACCTGTTATGAGTACATTAATTGTATACTAAGCTCCCTATGAATTTCTTTGGAAATTGATTCTTCCACAAGAATGGCATTTCTTGATCTTAACCTTAATAATTCAATTGTCTCTTAAACAGTATTTTGAAATATTTAACTCTATTTCAGGGAAGAAAAAAGAATATTTTGTGGCCTCAAGAGCATATTGGCACAGGGACAATGTGTGAGAGAAGCATACACAATATTCTGCTTGGGTGGTTTTTATATGAAGGGCATTCCATTTTTGTGGTGGCCTTTGAAAGATTCTAAATGCAGAGCTTTCTTTTGAATTCTGTCTTATGATTATAGTTACCTTTGTGGGTGGAAGATCTAATCTGGTCCTTCTCAGAAATGACTGAAAACTAACCTTTACAAATGCGTTTTGACATTAGGAAAACTTCTGCTATTCCTTATGGCCTTCTTTTTTTTTTTTTTTTTTTGAGTTGGAGTCTCGCTCTGTCGCCCAGACTGGAGTGCAGTGGCCGCTTCCGGCCACTGCAGCCTCGACCTGCTGGGCTCCGGCGATCCTTCCGCCTCAGCCTCCCAAGTAGCCGGAATTACAGGCATGCGCTACCACTCCCGGCTGATTTTTTTTTTTTATTTATTGTAGAGATGAGGTCTCGCTGCCCAGGCGGGTCTCCCAAAGGCGCGGGATTACAGGCTGAGTCACTAAGCCCGGCTCCTTATGGCCTTCTTAAATTTCATCCAATTCTAGTGGTTGGTAAAAAAAAATCAAAAATACAATCCCCCTTATTGGAAACCTTAAACTATAATTGCTAATTAACAATTAAAATTCATTTTTTTCCCACTAAACTGAACAGTTGTTTCAGTAGTATTTTTTCTTATATAATTTGATTTGTATTATTAAGTTTGTCTCATTCTATAATAACTGTGGTAAATTCTGAGAAACTGTATAGCTATCCAATTTTTCAAAATGTTGATTATAATGAATTTATTATTTTTTAACAAAAGAAATCTGAATCTAAACTGGAATATCTTCAGAAGGAGCCTACTGCCAGCATTAGTCCATAATTGCACAGCATTCCAAAAAATCAAGCATTTGACTTTATAGACTTTGCTAAATCTTTTCAAAAATGAACATTTCCAGTAGATATTATAATTACTCAAGTTCTTCCTTAATTTGATCATATATTAACTATTCATAGGTATATGTCCTTCTACATCCATGCACCCACAACTTATTTATTTCTGACATTTGATTGTTCCTCAGTTAGGCTATTTTCATACTTCCTTGATTTTTTTTTTATTTTGGATTTTCTTTATCTGGTCAGTCAAATGTTTTAACTCTGTTCAATATTTCATGTAATGTAACTCCTTCCTCTTGAATCACACAGGGCCTGTTTTAACTTCCTTTATGTGAAAATCTTCTTTCTCCATTAAATATTAAATTCCCTCAAACAAGACCCATGACTATTCCTGTGGCTTACAGTGCATATATAGCATTGTGCACATTTAGTAGGCCATTGTTCAATATTTACTGTATAAATGCAGATATCTTTATAATTAATTTTGTTCTCGACCTGGTATTAAATGGGAGACAAGATACCCAAGAGTTGGCAGTAGTGGGAAGCTGCCAGGGGAGGGAGGGTAGGATTGACAGTTGAGGGAAACTGCCAGGGGAGGGAGGGGGGCGCACCTCATCAACAAAGACACCTGCATAAAGAACAATTGTATACATAACCCTGAATTGAGTCCCACATCTTTAAAATAAAAAAAAAGATACCCAAGAATATCTTAGGTAAATAATATTCAGAATGACTTATTTGATAAGCAAACTATAAAATCCTATGTTCCCAAATGCAAATTATATTTAAATAGTATTTATTTCAAAGGAGCAGATATGAAAATTTCAAGGGTCAAAAATGCTCTCGTAGGCAGCTGAGAATTTTTCTTTTATGTTTTGTTTTCTACTTTAAACATATCCTCACGCTATCCACTAACTTGGTTTCTTTATAGAAGGGTTGATACAGATGAGGGTGAATGTATCACTTTTTTGTTAAGGAAGTGGGGGAGTCTGATTAGAAGTTAGTTATATTAACCCATGCTGTATAAGAATATAGCATTTATTCAGTGTATACTTTTTCTCAAATAACATTTGATAATATTTTAATGTTTCTTCATATAGATTTTAATTTATTTTATAAGATATACTTTAATAACTAAAAAGCTACTGATATTATTTTAAAAATAAATTACTTTTATACCTATCTTGCTTCTAGTCTCGTTTAATATATAATTGGTTTTAGTAATATCTTGAATTATTTAGTCTGTCATTTAAAATACTGCTTGACACATAGTGATTAATAAGCAATGTTATTAATTATAATAATAACACTATAGTTAGTGGTATAACTATAATTTATAATCCAGTACTGTGCTATATTCTAATAAAAAAGATTAATAATTGTGGGTATTTCCATAGCATTAAAAGACATATAAGCAAGGATAATAATAAGTAATTATACTCCAATATGATAAATAGCACACTAGAGGTACATATTAATTATAGTAGCACTCCAAGAATGGAAGTGTTTTATGTCTGTTATATTTGATCTTAAATATTCTAACATAATCAGGATGATCTAAAATATGTGTTGGTTTTAAACTACACTTTGAAAACAGTAATTTTCTTTCATCAGAAATTCATAAACCAGAGTATACAGCTAGTATTTACTCAGAGCAAGTTATAGAGGTAATTGCTAGAAATATATAAACTACCAATACCTTAATTACTACAAAGGCCTTCATTACCAAAAATAATAAAACTAAAAAATGGATTTTGTGTAAAAGTAATGGCATGTTAATCATTTTAGAAATGAACTCTCAGTCTTGAAATTAATGGTATTCAAACTATTTTAAAAAATCAACCTTTATTCATGAGTTAACACTCACATGGTAAGATCTTTTTTCAGAATACTTTCTCATCACAATATAACAGCTTTATGACTTGTCTCTTCAAAGCCCAAGTAGTTAACAGCCAGGTTGCTAATAAATTCTTGGTGAATCACTTATGGCAGATAATGGTTTAATGCATTTTCCTAATAGAAAAAAATCAACAGGAGCCTCCTATGGATTCCATTTTTGCTTAAATTATATTCTTTTGTAATCATAGAATTTCAACCATAACACTAGGCTAGTAATGGTAATATTTTGAGACATGGTGAGCTCATATTTATACCATCCACCTAAACACGCCCAAGCTATTAACAATATCTCTTCTCAACATCCTTATCTTAGCTGGTCTGAGTGCAATTGTGTTTACAACTAATCGACCACAACCAATTACAGATTTCTGTATTCCTTCTCCTCTCTCATTGTTTCACTTGACTTAGACTTACAAAAAGAAAAAGAAAAAATCCAAATATCTTAAAGATTTCTAGAGACAAGCATATTTTTCTAAACACAAGAAAAACTAAACCTGTTCAAGCTTCTCCCCAACTATAAATATCCAAGTCATTTAATTTTTCAGGACCATAGTTTTTGTTTGTTTTAAATATATCAAATTAAAAGTGAACAGTAAGAGTCTGCTTGTCTGAGACTGATTCATTATAGGCTGACCTCACAGAGATGGGGCTGATGTCCCTCAAAGTCCCATGGCAACAATCTACGGCTTAGTGATCAAGACAATCAGTTCCTCAAAACTTGGATGCAAATCCCTCAGCATATCAAAGGAATAACTGGTATACTCACAGACGTGAACACCTATATACCTAATACTGTTGTTTTTTCCTGCCACATGATTTTACCCATAAATCTTGGACCCAGGTCTCTGCTCAAATCAGGGGGGAGTTCACTGTCCTTCAAGCCTACCCCAGTAAAGAAAGCAAAGATAGTACAGTGAGACTGGAACAAGGCTCATTTCATTCCTGAATCCTAGCCTCTGAGAACAAGAAGAGTAAAACCAGTATTGTGTGACTCTGCAACTTAAAGGCAGCAACGCACAAGGATAGAAATCTCGGCCAGGCTCGGTGGCTCAGCCTGTAATCCCAGCAATTTGGGAGGTTGAGGCCACTGGATTGCCTGAGCCCGTGGTCTCGAGACCCACACAGGCAACTTGGCAAGACCTTGACTCTACAATAAAATAAAAAACAGCTGGGCATAGTAGCCTGCTCCTGTAGTTCCAGCTATTTGGAAGGCTGAGGCAGAAGGATTGCCGGAGGCCAGCAGGTCGAGGCTACAGTGGCCGGGAGCGTGCCTTTGCACTCCAGTCTGGGCGACAGAGTGAGACTCCAACTCAAAAAAAAAAAAAAAAAAGGAAAGAAAGAAAAAGAAAAAAAAATCTCCGTAAGAGTCTAATGTCTGAATCGACCACATCTCTTCACCCTGACCAAGATGATGATAACCAATAAGGTAACCATCACCTGCTGCTGACATTGCTTTATGAATAGTCCCCAGTAATCACAACTTCAACAGTTTCAGCATGTGTGATGTTTGGCTATTAGCTTTTGCTACATGACAAAAGTTTTAGACTAGAACGTTGCATTTCAAGACTCTAAGAATGAAGACTTTCTGTATAGAAAATACAGAAGCTCAACATGTAAAAAATAAAAAAAAAGTGACTTTAGATCATGTGTAAGTAAATTGAAGTCATTAAATATTTCCTCTGATGGCTTCTATTTCTTTACAGAAGTGAAAGCCATTCTGGATGAATGTTCTTCAGAACAATGTCTGAAAACCACTTGAGTAAATAAAGTCATGTTCCTCCAAGATAAAATCATCTAAGTTCTGTTAGTGTAAGAAGTACACAAATCTGTCTCCCTTCACGGATTACTTTTTACTACCACATCTGAATCTTATGGGATTAATTTCAATGCATCTATCATAAAAATAATTTTATGAGTCATACAGCTATTTATTTCAAAAAACCTTATAAGTGATTTGTCATTTAAAAATTTAGTGAAGTAGAATCCTTTATTCAGTGTCACAAAACACATTTTTATAAAAGTTGAAAATTTAGTTATCAGTCTTAAGTTTTAGAAATGCCTTCAGCTGCTAAAAAGGAAAAGTTTATGCTATTAAATGTCATCTCACTATTAAACATTTCACTGTTATGAGTAGCATAGACCAAAAAGTGATTTTTCTCAAAAAATAAGATAAAAATACATGATTCTTTATTTCACAAAGATTTGTTGATTCCCTCCTTGTTGAAAACACTCTACAAGTCCCTGGAAATATAACCATGAAGAAAATAGATGAGATTATACAAGAATATGAACTCCCTGAAGACAAGGATCTTGTCCTGTCATATATTTCCGGGGCCTGACAGTGTTTTATACCTGTAACAAACAACAATAACAACAACAACAACAAAAGAGATGGGCTATTTAAATATTCCTCTCTCTTTGGATGTTTAAAAGCAATGTTTGGTCAAAGAACTTTGCAGGCAAAGGAGCCTAGTCTCCATGCAGACTTCAACTGCCTCATAGTACGGCTATTATCAGGAAGTTATTAAGCAGTGGGGAAAAGCGGGGTTGAGAAGTCTAGAGGTTGGGGTTAGGTGCCATGGATGAAAACTGAGATAGAATAAAATGAGGGATAAAGGTAAATGCTAAATTCTAAATTACGCTATGAGTTTTTTTAATTTAATGGATTAAGTAGGAATGTAGTGAGAATATGGGACATACAAAGTTAAATCAAAATGTAAGATAGTATTCCTGACTCAATAAAGTTATTTTTTTATTATCAATATTTTTTATTTTGATATTGTGGGGTACAATTAAGGGTTAGGTATACAAATATGCTTCATTCAGGCCCCCTTGTTGATAACAGGTGTCTCCCCATCTCCAGACAGATGTTTACTACCATTAGTCCTATCCACCCCCCCCATAGTTTCCCAACACTGTCAGTCATTTTCTTATAGTAGTGCATTGGATGATCAAGGTCCGCTATATGAGTGAGACTATGTGATACTCAGATCTTTGTTTCTCTGAGGGGTCACTTAGTATTATAGAGTCTAGCTCCATCCAGGTTGCTGCAAAATTCATGATTTTGTTCTTTTTTATGGCTGCATAGTTTTCCATCGTGTATATGTACCACATTTTTTAATCCAGTCCTCTTTTGATGGACAGCGTGGTTGGTTCCAGGTTCTTGCTGTTGTGCACAATGCTGCAATAAACATTTGTGTGCAGGTATCTTTTTTATAGAGTGATTTCAGTTCTTCAGGGTATATTCCCAGTACAGGAATTGCAGGGTCATATGAGAGGTTGATGTTTAGAGCTTTTAGGAATCACCACACTGCTTTCCACAGAGATTGCACTAGTTTACACTCCCACCAACAGTGTAGAAGTGAAGTGTCCCTTTTCGTCACACCCTCTCCAGCAGCTGTTATTTTTTTAGTTGTTGATAATCGCCATTCTGACTGGAGTTAGGTGGTATATCAGTGTGGTTTTGATTTGCATCTCCCTGATGATTAATGAGGTTGAGCATTTCTTCATGTGTCTGTTGGCTGCTCAGATGTCTTCTTTTGAGAAGGGTCTGTTCATATCTTTTGCCCATTTTATAATGGGGTTGTTTGTTTTTTTCTTTTCAGCATGTTTGAGCTCCTTGTAAATACAAGATGTTAAGCCTTTGTCAGACCTGGAGTTGGCAAATACTTTTTCCGAGTCTGTAGGCTGTCTTCCTCCTCTCTTGATGGTTTCTTTGGCTTTGCAGAAGCTTGTCAGTTTAATGAGGTCCCACTTGTCTATCTTATCCCTTATGGCCTGTGGGTTTCGAGTTTTGTTCAGGAATTGGATGCCAGTTACAATTTCCATGAAGGTATATCCTTCATTTTCTAAGGTTCTTATAGTTTCAGGTTTTACATTTAGGTCTCTGATCCATTTGGAGTTAATTTTTGTGTATGGGGATAGATAGGGGTGCTGTTTCAATCTTCTGCATGTGGTCAGCCAATTTTCCCAGCACCATTTACTGAATAGGTTCTCCTCTCCCCAGTGGTAGGTGGTGGAGGCTTTGTCGAAGATGAG
>NW_007258202.1:404658-406889 GCF_000164805.1 Carlito syrichta | reverse complement strand
TGTTTCCATATGAATTCCTGTGTTGTTTTTTCTAGGTCTGAGAAGAATGTTGCTGGTAATTTGATAGGTATTGCATTGAATCTGTAGATTGTCTTAGGTAAGATGGACATCTTCACAATGTTGATTCTTCCAATCCATGAGCATGGGATATTTTTCCACTTGTTTGTGTCATCTTTGATTTCTTTGAGCAGTGTTTTGTAGTTTTCCTTGTAAAGGTCTTTCACGTCTCTGGTTAGGAAGATGACAAGGTATTTCAATTTTTTTGTAGCTATTTTGAATGGAATTGTGCTTCTTATTTGGGTTTCTGTTTGTTTATTATTGGTATAAAGAAATGCGATTGTCTTTTGCACATTTATTTTATATCCTGAGACTTTGCCAAAGGCCTTTATCAGTGTAAGGAGGTTTTTGACAGATTCTTTTGGGTTTTCAAGGTATACGATCATATCATCTGCAAAGAGAGATAATTTGACTTCCTCTTTTCCTATTTGGATACCCCTGATTGCCTTCTCTTCTCTGATTGTTCTAGCCAGGACTTCCAATACTATATTGAACAGGAGGGATGAGAGTGGGCATCCTTGTCTTGTTCCAGTTTTCAGGGGAAATGGTTCCAATTTTTGTCCATTTAGGAGTATGCTGGTTGTAGGTTTCTCATAGATGACTTTTACTACTTTGAGGTATGTTCCCTGTATGCCTAGATGTTCGAGGGTTTTTATCAAAAACGGGTGCTGAATTTTATCAAAAGCTTTTTCTGCATCTAATGATATAATCATGTGGTTTTTGTTTTGACATCTGTTGATGTATTTAATTACATTTATTGTTTTACGAATGTTGAACCAGACTTGCGTCCCAGGGATGAAGCCTACTTGGTCATAATGGATGATTTTTGAGATGTGTTGTTGAATCTGGTTTGCTAGGATCTTGTTGAGAATTTTAGCGTCTATGTTCATCAAAGATATTGACCTGTAGTTCTCTTTTTTTGTTGGATCTTTACCTGGCTTAGGTATCAATGTGATGTTAGCTTCATAACATGATTTGAGGAGGGTTCCATCTTTCTCAATCGCCTGAAATAGCTTCAGTAGGATTGGAATAAGTTCCTCCTTAAATGTCTTGTAGAATTCTGCTAGAAAGCCATCCGGTCCGGGGCTTTTTTTTTGTAGGTAGTTTTCTTATTACATAGTCAGTATCCTTGATTGTTATTGGTCTATTTAGGGTCTCAATTTCTTCTTCTTCTAGGCAGGTTGTGTGATGACAGAAAGTCCTCCATTTCCTTGAGGTTTTCAAGTTTGTTTCCATACAAGTGTACATAGTAGTCTCTGATGATCTTTTGTATTTCTTCAGGGTCAGATGTGACTTCATCTTTTGTGTTTCTGATTGTGCTTATTTGGGTTTTTTTCTTTCTTTTTCTTGGTCAGTCTAGCTAGGGGACCATCGATCTTGTTTATCCTTTCGAAGAACCAGCTTTTTGTTCCAGTGATTTTTTGTATTATCTTTTTGTCTTCTATGTCCTGGATTTGGGCTTTTATTTTGGTGATCTGGATTCTTCTGCTGAAATTAGGGTTTTTGTAGTCTTGCTTTTCCAGCTTCTTTAGGTGGTTTGTTAGGCTATTAATATGTGCTTCTTCCATTTTCTTCATGTGTGTTTGTAGGGATATAGATTCCCCTCTTACTACAGCTTTTAAGGTGTCCCAGAGATTTTGGTAGGATGTTTCTTCATTTTCATTGGTTTCCAGGTATCTTTTGATCTCTGTTTTGATTTCATCATCGATCCAGGAGCTGTTTAGCATCATGCTGTTTAGTGACCATGTCTTTGTGGGTTTTGGGGGGACCTTGTTGGTTTTAATGTTTATTTTTATTCCACTATGGTCTGAGAAGGTGCATGGTAGAATTTCAGTCCTTTTAAATTTGCTTATGCTTGATTTATGGCCAATAATGTGGTCATTCTTGAAATACGTCCCATGCGGTGATGAGTAGAATGTATATTCTCTGGTCTTTGGATGGAGTGTTCTGTAGGTATCAATTAAGTCCATTTGGTCCAGAGTCACATTGAGGTTCCAGATCTCCTTGCTGATTTTTTGTCTCAATGATCTGTCAAGGGTTGTGAGGGCGGTATTAAAGTCACCAGTTATGATGGTGTTAGAGTCAATATCTTTCTTTAGTTTTCCTAGGAGTTACTTTATAAAAGTTGATGCACCTATGTTAGGTGCATATATGTTTAGGATAGATATTTCTTG
>NW_007258202.1:400982-404492 GCF_000164805.1 Carlito syrichta | reverse complement strand
GGTATATTGTTGCCTGGTGATATTTTATCCATTTTGCCATTCTATTTCTTTTCAGTGGTGCATTTAGTCCATTCACATTCAGGCTAATTATTGAAAATGTGAGAGTTTGTCCCTATCATAGAGTTCCTATAGAGTTTTTCTTCCACTTGGTTTATTGTCTTTCTTTTGTTTTGGGGGTTGGTTCAGGTGTATTTTATTCTTTTTACTGTAGTGTTGTGAAGAATGTTGCTCTTTTTTCCCCCTTTTCTTCTGTGTTTAGTACTTCCTTAAGTGTTTCATGTAGTGGTGGTTTGGTGGCAGTGTAAGTTCTTAGGGATTGGATATTTGGGAAAGATTTTAATTCTCCCTCACTGATGAAGCTTAATCTGGCATGGTAGGTTATTCTTGGTTGAAATTGTTTATCTTTTAGGACTTTGAAGATAGGGCTCCAAGCTCTCCTAACCTTCAGGGTTTCTGTAGATAAATCTGCTGCTATTCTAATTGGTTTTCCATGGTAGATGATCTGGCCTTTTTCTCTTGCTGCCTTTGGGACTGGTATATCTGAAGGGTGGGTGCTCAGAGCCTCCCTGGGTGACCAGCAGATTGGCCCTGGGTGCTGGTCATGACGATGTAGCCAGGGATGGAGCTGGGATCCGGGATTTGGGATTCCCCAGCCGACCAGAATCACCTATAGTGGAGCAGCCACGGTCCCGCTGCAATGTCTGGCCTTACGTGGGACCAAAAGTCCCCAGGCCTCGTACCAGTGCAGCAGGGGGGTGCAGGAAGAAAAGTAATAGTCTTTTTGGGAGCTCACGTTTGGAGAATCTCACGGGTCCACCAATGCCATCACCATCTTCCGGTCGCCCCTCAATAAAGTTATTTAAATGAAAAGTTTCCCACAAAATACAGCCCACTGAGATTTATTTTTAATTGTTGATAAAAGAGATACAAGTATATAACTTTACCCAAAAAAAAAAACAATTAGGAATTTGATCCTAGATCTTAGAACAAATAGAAAGCAATAAAATAAAATTATTTAGAATAGCAAGAATTTTTTTCTGCAAAAAAACCCCACTATTTTCAGTCAAACTAGATCTTGTAGTTTTAAAAGATAGTGAAAAAGAATGATGGAATCATTATATCTTTTGCTGGAGAATTTTAGATCAAAGTTAATTTAAATCATATCTATAGACTTTGAATTCTATACATTTTATATGAATTATATAACTATAAATTTTATAATTTATAGCTTATGTCCAAAGAAGAATAAGAATGAAGATAGATTTAGTGCCTGAAAAAAAAAGCAAATCTATACATTCACTTGAAGCAAAACTGCACAAATTAGTTTACAAAATATTCAAGATAAGTTGCTGAAAAATGCATCATGAGATGTTTCCAGAGATGTAGAGTCAGATAATATTACGTCTAGCAGAAAACAACCTAAGAAAAAGAAAATATTAATGGCATCTTAATGATTCATGTTTTTTCAATTTACTGAACATACTAACTCATATTTATGTATTGAATATGCTAATATATTAATCAACATATTTTATTTAATAATGTATTCAATGTTTTTATTAAATATAAGTTTAAAATAAAAATTTTAGGCTTATAGTCAGTGCTAATAATTGTATTTATAAATTAAATCAAGCCCTTTTTGGTATTTTCATTTTGCTTTTTTGTTTGTTTGTATGTCTTTTGTTTTTTAAATTGGAAAATATAGTTTATTTAGAAAGTAAATTCAAGGGAGAGACAGAGAGAAGATTCACTTATCCAAGGTAGGAGAGGTGGTCAAAGCTTAGGAAACATGACAGTAGCCATAACTCAAATAGCACATGGTCACACTAGAGTTTAGTAAAGCAATGGCTGGTATTTTCATTTTGGAAACAGGGAGACTCTGATACAGTATGATGGAGGGATATTTGGAAATATCTATCAAAAATCTATGTGCATTTACCTTTAATTTATCAGTCCATTGAGAATTCATCAATTCACTTCTATAAATTTTATATTGTTGTTCCAAGTATGAAATACATATGTGTGCAATTACTCATTGAAATATTACTTATATTTGCAAAATATGGAAATACTTGTATTGCACATAAACAGAAAGTTGGTTCAATAAACTATGGTGCCTCTCTACAATTGATTGTGCAGGTTTTTTTAAATACCAATTTCTTTTAAGCATGGTCTATGCAAACAAAACTTTTAATTGAATCAAAATTGTATATATTTGTGGGGTTTTTTGTTTGTTTATTTGTGTTTGCCTAGTCACCAAACTCAGCGCATGAATATGATTTTATTTTGAAAACATTTTATCCACCTTATTTTTTAACATTTTTTTCATAAAGTAAGATGAAATACTGTGTCCTACTATTGAGTCAAATAAACTATAATGTAATACTTAGGGTTTTTTTTTTTTGAGTTGGAGTCTCACTCTGTTGCCCAGACTGGAGTGCAGTGGCCGCTCCCGGCCACCGCAGCCTCGACCTGCTGGGCTCTGGTGATCCTTCTGCCTCAGCCTTCCAGGTAGCCAGAATTACAGGCATGCGCTACCACACCTGGCTGATTTTTTGATTTATTGTAAAGATGAGGTCTTGCTGCCCAGGCGGGTCTCGAACCCACGGGCTCAGGCAGTCCACTCACCTCAGCTCCCAAAGGTGCGGGATTACAGGCTGAGCCACCAAGCCCGGCTTTACTTAGGGTTTTTTTTTAAAGAGGTGGGATACAATTCAGGATTAGGTATACAAGTGTTCATCGTACAGGTCAAGTTTGGGCCTTCCTTTGGTCCCTACTTTGCCTGGATTGAGATCGGGTACCCTTACTGATGTTGTGTGCACTCCCCAATACCCCAGCAGTATTCTGCTATTGCTACTACAATCCTGCTACTATAATCCCTTTCTTATAGTATTATGGTAAATGTTCAGGTCTGCTTATGAGTGAGAACATGTGGTACTCTGTTCTTTGTTTCCGTGATAGATCACTGAGTATGATAGGCTCTAAGTTCATCCAAGTTGCTGCAAAGTCCATATGTTTGTGTCCTTCATTATGGCTGCATAGTAGTCCATTGTGTATATATACCACTTTTTAAAATCCAATCCAGTTTTAATGGACAGTACCGTTGGTTCCATGTTTTTGCTATGGTGAATAGTGCTGCAAAAAACATGCGTGTGCAGGTATCTTTTTTGCAGAATGAATTGAGTTTCTCTAGGTATATTCCCAGAAGGGTGATTGCTGGGTCATATGGAAGGTCAATGTCTAGTTCTTTTGGAAATCACCACACTGTTTTCCAAAGAGGCTACAGTAGTTTGCATTCCCATCAGCAATGCAGAAGAAACATTCCATTTTCTCTGCATCCTCACCAGCATCTGTTGTTTTTTGTTGTTGTTGTTGGTTGGTTTTTTTTTTTGGTTTTTTTGGGGTTTTTTTTTTGTTTTGAGTTGGAGTCTTACTGTCGCCCAGACTGGAGTGCAGTGGCCGCTCCCGGCCACCGCAGCCTCGACCTGCTGGGCTCCAGCGATCCTTCTG
>NW_007258202.1:303635-400908 GCF_000164805.1 Carlito syrichta | reverse complement strand
CCGGATTACAGGCATGCGCTACCATGCCCGGCTGATTTTTTGATTCATTGTAGAGATGAGGTCTCGCTGCCCAGGCAGGTCTTGAACCTGCGGGCTCAGGCAATCCACTCACCTCAGCCTCCCAAAGGCGCAGGATTACAGGCTGAGCCACTGAGCCCGGCTTGTTCTTTGTTTTTTTAATGATGGACATTCTTACTGGAGTTAGGTGGTCTCAAAGTGATTTGCATTTCTGTGATGATCAGTGAGGCTGAGCACTTTTTCAAATGTGTCTGTTGGCTGCCCGTAGATCTTCTTTTGAGAAGTGTCTATTCATGATTTTTACCCACTTTTTAATGGGGCTGTTTGCTTTTTTTTCCTTCCAGCGCATTTGAGTTCCTTGTAGATCCTAGATGTTAGGCCCTTGTTAGATACACAGCTGGCAAATATGTTTTCCCATTCTGTGGTCTGTCTCCCCACTCTCTTGCTAGTTTCTTTTGCGCTACAGAAGCTTTTCAGTTTGATTAGGTCCCACTTGTCTACCTTATCTCTTATTGCATGGGCACTTGGGGTTTGATCAGGAATTGGTTGCCAGCTCCAATTTCCATAAGGGTGTCTCCTACATTTTCTAAGGTTCTTATAGTTTGAGGTATTGCATTTAGGTCTTTGATCCATTTAGAGTTGATTTTTGTGCATGGTGACAGGTAGGGGTCCTGTTTCAATCTTCTGCATGTGGTCAGTCAGTTTTCCCAGCACCATTTACTGAATAGGTTCTCCTCTACCCAGTGGTTGTTGATGGAGGCTTTGTTGAAGATGAGTTGGTTGAGAAATTGACACTTTGCTTCTGGAATCTCTATCCTGTTCCATTGGTTCATATGCATATTCTTGTACCAGTATCAGGTTATTTTGATTATTGTAGCTTAATAATAAAGTTTAAAGTCTGGAAGTGTGAAACCTCCCACTGTGTTTCTTTTGCTAAGGGTTGTTTTGGCTGTTCCTGGTCACTTATGTTTCCATATGAATTTCTGTATTGTTATTTCCAAGTCTGAGAAGAATGATGTTGGTAATTTAGTGGGAATTGTGTTGAATCTGTAGATTGCCTTTGGTAGGATGGACATCTTAACAATGTTGATTCTTCCTATTCATGAGCATGGAGTATTTTCCCATTTGTTTGTGTCTTCTTGGATTTCTTTGAGCAGTGTCTTGCCATTTTCATTGTAAAGGTCTTTTACTTCTCTGGTTAGGAAGATGCTGAGGTATTTCTTTTCTTTTCTTTTCTTTTTTGGTGGCTATTGTGAATGGGATTGTGCTTTTTATGTTCTCTGCCTGCTTGTTGTTTGTGTATAAGAATTCAACTGTCTTTTGCACATATATTTTGTACCCTGAGATTTTGCCAAAATCCTTTATCAGTGCAAGGAGGTTTTTAACTGATTATCTTGGGTTTTCAAGGTACTGTGCAGCTTTTAAAAAGAATAAGAAGGATATTTATAAATTTATATGGGCCAATTTCCAGGATATACTGTTAAATGAAAGAGAGCAAAGTGAAAAAGCATTTTTATTATAGTCTATTTTTTGTATAAAAAGGATAATAAATACAAAAATAGATGTATAACTTTACATATATATGCAAAATGTACATACAAATAAGAAGGATGTACCAAAAACTAATGGGGTTAATTGTATACAGTTGGCAGCTGAGAATAGGGTAGATAGGATAGACAATGTCAAAGGGGTAGGGAAAAATGTGCTGAGTAACATTTCACTGAGTATTCCTTTTTGTATAGTTTCATCTTGTGAATTATATGAATGCTCTACATACTCACTGAAATAAAAGTATTATTGATATAATTAAGAGTGAGAAGAAAGTCCAAAAATCGGATAGAAATTTTTTTAAACTATGTTTCAGATAAGATAATCATAATAAAGGGTGGGGGGGGGAAGAGCCAACCCAACAAATATTTAAATACCATATGACTTTAGGATAAAGGTAAAAATAACTGTAAACAAGTATTCAGCTCTATTGAATAAGGCTGTATTTGTTTGTTCTTATTATAGACACACGGGTTAGTAGTTTTGAAACTACTGACTTATTCCATGACCAAACAGATAAATTAATATTTTATAAATAACAAGAGTCAGGTTTTTCACTGTTGGAGAAGGGATTTACACATATGAAAAGGGAGAATGTAGGAATAAACTCCATGATACTGTATTGGAATTGAAGATAGAGGTATGAAAATATAGATATAGGAATTTATGGTTTTTAACATATAGAGATAAATAAAACTGATTAAAAAATAGCAGTGAAAAAGCAATAGTTGTTCCTGCCTTCGCTATTGGAGAATTTCGAAACTAGGAGATAGATACATAGAGATTTCCAGTTACGAGGGACACAATAATGCTTCAGGGTGATAAAAATATTCATAAAATGTAACATCAGAAGGGGAAAAGCAATCTTACTACTTTTAAATGGAACACAGTGTGGCTTTCAGTTAGTGAAAATTTCAGAAATCACTATTGCATGTTGAACACATAAAGTATCCATCTTTATCACCGCAGCACTGGTGGTCAACAGCAAAGGCAGTGGAGGCAGTGAAAGCAATCACCGGAGGCTTCAGTGGAGTCCAGAAGACAAACTTGGTTTTGAGACCTGGTACTACTGACAATGTGCTCACAGAGAGTTCCCAGGCATCAGAATCCTTAAAATCTCAGCTTTGTGAAAGAGGCTGGATTAGAGAGTAGGAAAAGGGCATACGCTATGGAAGAGGTGACATGATCTGTTAGTATATATGAAATGAAAGTCTCTATTGGCCTAGGAACACCCAGTAGTAATTGAGTGAAAGGTTTAGAGTTTCTGTCCTTTTTAATAGCAGGTAAAGGAAAAATAATACACACACACACATACACACACACACACACACACATATATATAATATATGTGTCTACGATCTTAATAGTAGTTCAGTGAAATATGATTGTGTAAGGTACCATTAACTTATATGTAAAATTTTAAAATGCCATCAGATATTGATCTCTTCACTTCAAATTAAGTTGACCTAACTCTTTTTTAGGGAAATAAGATATGTGAGCTGTTCAAGAGTAAGAGATACTAGTAATGCTCAATAAATTTTGATTTACTTCTGTTTGCCCCTAGTACTACCATGGTTAATTAGAAAATGTACTGCATTTTAGGTGCTATACTGAATACCTTATACATACAGCCTTCCTTATCTGTAGATTCCACATCTGTGGATTCAACTAACTGCAGATCAAAAGTATTCAGAAAAAAAGATGATTGCATCTGTACTAAACATGTAGAGACCTTTTAAATTATCATTATTCACTAAACAATATAATTTAACAAATATTTGCATAGTATTTACAGTATATTAATAGTAATTGAGAGATGTTTTAAAGTATTCAAAAAGATGTGTGTCAGTTATAGCAAATACTACACCATTTATATTAAAGAACTTCAGTGGATTTGGGTATCTCCATGGGGTCCTGAAATAAATTCCCTATGGATACCAAGGGATGGCTACATTAATTTTTGCACATTATCCTCTCAATAGTTATTTCTCTACATTTTGCAGATGAATAAACAGAGGTAGGAGGATTAAGTACTTTGCCCAGATACAATCAAGCTGCAAACATCAGTGCACGAACTCAATCCAGATATAAGCAAGACTCAAAACTCTATGCTTTTAAGTACTACCATACAGAAACAAATAAAGCTGCTTCCTAATCAGGATTAAAATTAACTGCAGCTTGGATTTAAAATGTATTCATACTGAGCATTTAATGTGAAAAGACATATTTCCTTTATATAAAGCTCCTAGGAAGTCAGGCGCAGTGGCTCACACCTGTAATCCCAGCCCTTTGGGAGGCAGAGGCGAGAAAATTGCCTTAACCCAGGGGTTTGAGACCAGGTTGGGCAATTTGGCAAGACTGTGTCTCTACAATAAATAAAAAAATTAACTGGGCATGGGGGCACACCTGTAACAGTTCCAGCTACTTGGAAGGATAGGCAGAAAGGATTACCTGAGCCCAGCAAGTTGAAGCTGCAGTGGCCGTGAACATGCCACTAGAGTGCACAGCCTGGGCAACAGAGTAAGACTCTTAACAAATAAATAAATAAATCTCTTAAGTAGATTATTTGCTTTATATTCATGGAAATGTGCTTGTTTTTGACAATATGACATTTAAGACCTGTAGTTCAATGGTAGTCAGGCATAGGATAACTCTTTATAGCTAGCTTGGGCAAAAAATTTAAAAAGAAAAAAAATATATATTGGAATCTTGATATTAATATGTGGGAAATTGCTTCAATTTAAAGTAATTTTATCATTCTTAAACTGTAGTGTCATATATAAAATAGTCTATAAACATAATTTTTTTTAAAAAAAAACTACCAGTTTCTCTTTTTGATAGCCTATGAATATAAATCAAGATTGATCTTATTTTATAGATCTGCATATGTGATTACCCCATTTCATCTAAAGGCTTAATAGAGTTTTATTAAATTTTTATGCAAACATGGGGACTATTTGCTAGTATTATGGATATTTGAATTCAATTGAAAATGTCAAATACAGGGAAAATATCAATCTACAGTTCTCTATATTTATTCAACACAATATTCTGACCTTGATTAGTTGCTATTACTCAATGCTTACAATGACTTCTATGCAAATAGGCAATTAGACAATGTGGCAGTGTATTGGGACAGCAATTAACAACCTTTCAGGAATTTGTGTACATATAGAGAGTATATTTGTGTATGTATATATATGTATATATATATACACACACAATATATATATTTGTATAAATATACTGTGTGTGTGTGTATATATATATATATATATTTGTTGTTGTTGTTGTTGTTGTTAGACTAAATGATGTTATAATGTCTACCGTAAATGACGTTGGGAAGTCTCAAAACTTCAGGCAAGGCAACCTAGATTTAATCTCCTTGAGATAAGTGGAATATAATTACAATCTATTAACTAGAAAAGCATTTGGGAAAGACTATGTAATTGCACAGGGTAGGTGAGTCTAAGGCAGTAGTTCTTAAAGAGATGTCTTCAGCCAGCAGCATCAGAATCACCTGGGAACTTGTTAAAACACACTGAATCAGAAACTGGGCTAAGGTCCAGCAATGTGTATTTAACCACTAAAATTTGAGATTGACTGGCCTAAGGCATGGAATAAGGAAGGCAAACACCAAATTTGGCAAACTGCAGTGTCATCATTAGCGTCTGAGAGTATTCCACACAGGACAAAGTTCTTGCATTTGCCTCATCGTGAACTGAATCATATATCTCTCAAAACCCTTTTTTATTTGTTTTCATTTTATGTTAAAAAGCAACCTTTTGATTACATGTTGAACTTTTCAAATACCCTGCCACTTAAAAACAAAAGTGCTTAGAGGAGAACAACTCATCCTAAACCTGAATAGATGGCTAATACTTTAACTTAACTGATAGAATCAAGGGTAACAAACATCAAAAAGCTGGAATGCAGCTGTAAGTAACTAAGATGGAATTTAGATTCAAAAATCAATTGTAAAAGAACAAGTTGGGCAATACTTGGTGTATGAGTATCTTATATGAAAAAGGTAGAGCTTTTCTTTAAGTGCAAAAATGACATGACATTTGACATAACTGTATGACAAGACTATCCATGTGTTCATGCAAGTCTAGACTGCATTGATAAGAAAATGTTCATTCAAAGCAAATAAAAGTTCCATTCTGCTGTACATTGTGGAGAACAAAAACAAAACATTATATTCTATTCTGATATTAAAATTTATTCAAAATATGATTGGGAGACAAAGTGTATTATAACTATCATCCATTAGGGCATCCCACACCAATCCTGCAGCATCCCACATCTATTAGCATGGCTGCTTATGTCACTCAATGATCATTTTGAGGAGTCGGGGACATTCTTATGCTTGCTTTGGTTTTGGCACTGTGAAATATTAAGTGACTATGTGATCCCCTTTGCAGGTGACAAACCTTGGTAGGAGGAATTCAAGCAGAAAGGGAATTGACTTGATGCTGCTCTGACTTGGATGTGGTCCCATGCTGAAATTGGAACACAACACTGCTCATGTGAATTGCTCATGCCTTATCAACCCAATGCTATCCTGAGAGATGAATGATTTTTCTCGTGTCCCCTAAAGCACATTGTAGATCCATATTTGATGTTCAGAAAATATTTGTTGTGTTGGAATTCTCTCCAAGAATTCTATTTTTTATATCATTATTTTTGTTTTTAAATTTTGAATGTTTATTTTTTTGTCAGAAGCATGTGAGCAAAGGCTGGTTCTTGTGACCGTGACTTTAGACTGGAGATTCTTCTCTCTTACCTCCCTCAATTTAATGTCTGATGCTATCATGTTTACTCCTTCTACAATTACAAATATTCCAACTCCACAGAAGAAACAGTAAGCCAAGAAGTAGAGGAAACTAGTTAAGAGATGAGAGACAGCAAGTTACACTGGTCAAAGTTAACTGTTTTCCTCCACATTTTAGATTTTAAAAATAATATATCAAGATTCTTTTCTGGAAAAAAATGAAGCCAAGTGGAGATTTTTATTTCCTAGGTATTCAGAAGAAAAGCAATCAGAATCTACTAAATTCTCTAGAATTAGAATGACATGTCTTGGAATACGGTCCCATGCTGAAATGGGAACACAATATTGCTCATGTGAGTTGCTCATGCCTTATCAACCCAAAGCTATTCTGAGATGAATGATTTTTCTTTTGTGTCCTCTAAAGCACATTGCACTCTGTAGATCCATATTTGATGCTCAGAAAATATTTGTTGTGTTGGATTATTTCTGGACACCTCTCCTAGGGTTCTATTTTTTATATTATTATCTTTGTTTTTAAATTTTGAATGCTTTTATTTTATTTTATTTTATTTTTTTGAAAATTTCATCCTGCAAGTATGTCAGAGCTTAAAGGACCTTCAGAGGTTCCTGCACTCTTGAGAGACAGAAACACTGAAATCCCAAAAAAGAAAGTTTCAGAGATTACTAGTAGAAGTTTAAGGTTTTTTGGGTTTTGGTTTTTTTGCTAAAATTGGAGGCCTGAACAAATACAACAAGCCCATATTTATGTATTTTCATTTTATTTATGTATATATTCATTTTGTTATTTTTCACTGATACTTTATTATAAAAGCATAAAATGTTAAATTAAATTATCATGTTTTTAGTCCATATGTTTTCCTGCTTACTGCTTCTGAAAACCTATCAGTGGGAGATAAGATGTGTTTACAGAAAAGTGTGTAATTGTTTGGTGCTTATAACTTTTTGATATGAAGTTAGAAGTACAGAAACAAACAAACAAAGAAATACAGCCAGGTAGAAAGCTTTAAAATAAAGACAGTGTTTTGGCTTCAAACAACCTAGATGTACTTATCATTAGAAATATCTTTGGAATCTGATTGAATTCTTATTTCACCATATTTAAATGCTTCCCCTATGATTCTGACAGGGTGACAAATAAAGAAAGAAAATAGTATTTATCACAGTATTATCTTCAGGACAGAGGTGTGCCCTCTGGGAGGAATGGCACCAAATCCACCAGTGTCTGCAACCTCAAGAAGTTTAAAGTCTAAAGTTGATTCTTAAAAAAAAAGAAAGTAAAAAATAAACATAAAAAGTAAAGTTGATGCCAAACCCAGAATCGCTGACTACAATTTTAATGATCATTCCACTAACTTATTCTTTAATACCACCATTTCTTATTTATCTACTATAATCACATTTGTTTCCATTTCCTATTTCTTTATGAAGTATTGATCCATTAAAATATTGTCTTCTAGAATTTTTTTCAGATATCCTCAAGTATATCTTTATTCATTATTGAAACTGGTGTGTATTTAGCTAGTTCTGTTCAGTATCTCCCACCTAGAAGTCTGCTTGACATTAGCTATTGGGTAATAATTTAATGACTATATACATAGCAAATAAGGAATGAAAAAAATAACTGAAATAATTGCAGGACTATATTTTTTGAGACTTACGTAGATATTATAAGAAGCTACTTTTGTTTTCAAAAAGATCCTTAATGTATTTCCTTCTACAATTATATGTGAAAGAACACTACTTGCTCTTCAATTTATCAAAAACAAAGAGAAGAGTGGTCATTCTTAACTTTTTGGTAAACATGAAATCTCACTTCAATGGGATGAAGGAATAAGGGCTAACTTCCCTTTGAAACATAACAAACACAAGGAAGAAACATATGTAAGGGAATCATAAAATTTAGTTAATTACCATGTTTCTCCTTATTACTGTGTGTGTTTTTTTTTTTTTTTATTGCAAAATGGTAAGGTGAAATGCTAACTTTTTGGGGTATGTAAAATTTTTAAAGAAAATAAAAATTTCTAAATATTTAATGCAACATACCACAGTACATTTGATGGGACAAAAATGAAGCTGTCTTCAAAATAAAACTTTATATAATTGATTAAGGTAAAATATAAAATTCAACTAGGCTTGCAGTCCAATCAGCAGTAATCATTAATCCAGCTTGCCCTTTGACCCACTTTCTCATCACAGGTCACTGCTTACTGCCCCAGAATCACGTCCCCTTGTCACAAGACTCTTTGCTTCTTTTCTGTTCAATAGATACGATCTAAGATATTGTGAGATGATATTTTCTCCTTTAGGTTCTGCATACCAACAAAACTACCGATAACAGCTAGTCTGAGCAGGAAGTTGACTCACGAAAGAATGCAATTTTCACATTCTGATGATTTCATTCTTCTTACCGTGACCAATCAGTAAGCCCAATTTTTCTAGCACCTCACCTTCCATGATCTCCTTAAAGACTCTTGGCAAAACCTCCTTGTGACAAGGATTTGAGGCTTGAGAATTCCTCCTATTTCCTCACAATTGTTAAACTCTTTTTCTGCCACAAATCCAGCTATCTCAATGTGTTGTTCTGTTGATGCACAGTGGGCATACAAACTTGGCAGTCTTGTAACAAGAACGTTGAAATTAAAAGAAAAACTACAGACATGGATATATATCAACTTACAGTTATAATGGAACTCACACTGGAAATTCAGCACCATTATTCCTAGCTCTGGTAAACAAAAGGTAGCCTTTCAATCAAAGATATATTGACTATATAGAGGATCTCATGTGTCCCATAAGTGTTTATTAATTGTATTGGAATATCCTGACTTCATAGAAATTATTGGTCTCCTTAATATGTTAAAATAATGTGGGTAGATTTTATGTTATTTTCTAAAGTGAAGAACTCCACTTGCTGGAGGTTATTATTACAATATAGAAGCAAATTTGGCTTAAGATTTTTGTTAACAACTTGGAATGATGAGTATCGGTGCTAACTTGCCAATTTGTTGCTTGTATTACAGCTTGCAGGGATGACAAATAAAGTCAAGGTGATTAACAAGGCAGAGTCAGCCCATTCCACCCCCCACAAAAAAAGCAGAGAAAAAGACCCTGATTTTAGTACATGTTCAGGTCACTGAGTCAAGTTAATAAAATTGCTGAAAAAACTAAATTAAGTTTTGTTTTCTTTGGTAGAATGAGGTAGGCGCTTGCCCAGCTCTGCCTCCTATGAAACCATTTGGAGAAATTAAAATCTCTAAAGAATAGCAATCTACATCTGCTTCATTCTCTGAAGTCATATTTCACACAATCCCTTACCTCTCTGAGCGCATAGTTTTCTAACAGTCAAATATTTCTGTCCCATTACTTTGGAGTCTTGTAGTATTACAAGATGATATTTATAATGTTTTCATGATAATAAAACATTATGCAAACTTTAGTTATTATTATTGTGCTTAGGCTACAAGAGGAATATTATTTCCACATGTATGATTCTACATGGGAACCTTTAATAAAAGATGACTTAAAGGGAAAGTACCTGAAAATCATGACTGTATCTTTGTACCTATTAACCAATCACTTTTTATTCCCCCAACACACACTCACTTCTGGGCTTTGGCAACTATCGTACTGCTCTCTGATCTCCTGGAGCTATTAGCTATCGCATATAAGCAGGAATATGGCCATAAATATGCATAATTATAATGTATCAAAAAAATGCAATATGCTTGTGCACATTAAAAAAAAGTTGTGAGGTTAGATGAGATTAACGAGTAAGTGTAATATAAAAGGGGGAAAGGTCTAAGGATAACCACAAAGTACTAAAACATTACAAGAGAAGACCTGGCATAGTTGCTCACATATGTAATCCCAGAACTTTGGGAGGCTGATGTGAGAGGATTGCCTGAGCCCAGGAGTTGGAGACCAACCTGGGCAACTTGGCAAGATGTCTTCTCTAAATAAATCATAAAATTAGTCAGGCATGGTGGCACATGCCAGTAGTCCCAGTTACTTGAAAGGCTAAGGTGGAAGAATTGCCTGATCCCAGCAGGTCAAGGCGCCTGTAGCCCAGGAGTGATTGTGCCACTGCACTCCAGTCTAGGTGGCAGGGAGTCTGACAAAAAAAAAAGTTCTGAAAAAAAAATCAAAGAGCAGCCTATAAATAATCAGATTTCCTGGAAGTCAAGTAGAGGAAACAAATGTTTTAAAGAAAAGGACTTTTTAAAAATCCTTTTTCATTTTACTTGTATTTATTTGTTTTTTTAATTAAATTCAGAGGGTACACATGCATATTTGTTACATAAACATGCTATGTAGTGGTAGGGACTGTGTCTCAAGTGTCTCGTTCTCCAGTTAGTGAACATATTGCCCCAAAGGTAGTTTCTGAACCCTAAGACCCTTCCCCCTTATTGGTGTCTCCAGTATCTACTATTTCCATCTTTGTGGTCATTTAGCTCCTACATATGAATGAGAACATGAGGTGTTTGGTTTTCTGTTTCTTAGTTTAATTAGGATGATGATCTTCAGCTCCATCTCTGCTGCTGCAAAGGACATGATTTCATTCTTTTTTATGACTTTGTAGTATTTTATGGTATATTATACCACATTTTCATTATCCACTGATGCGTTGATGAACATTTAGGTTGATTTCACATCTTTGCAATTGTGAACTATGCTGCAATGAACATGTGGGTTCAGGTGTCTTTTTTATATAATAACCTCTGTTCCTTAGGATAGATACCTAGTAGTGGGATTGCTTGATCAAATGGTAGATCTACTTTTAGTCATCTGAGTAATCTCCATGCCACCTTCCATAGAGGTTATACTAATTTACACTCCCACCAACAGTATAGAGTGTTCCCTTTTCTTTGCATTCATGCCAGCAGCTATCATTTTTTGATTTTATAATAATAGGCATTCTGACTGGTGTAAGGTGGTACCTCATTGTGGTTTTAACATGTATTTCCTGATAATGAGTGCTGTTGAGCATTTTTTCACATTTTTGTTAGCCATTTGTATATATTATTTTGAGAGATGTCTGTTCTTGTTGTTTGCCCACTGTTTAATGGGGTTATTGGCTTTTTTCTTGCTGATTTGCTTGAGTTATTTGTAGATCCCAGATATTAGTCCTTTGTCAGATTTATAGTTTGCAAATATCTTCTCCCATTTTATGGGTTGTCTATTTGTCTGTTGATTATTTCTTTAGCTGTGCAGAAACTTTTTAGTTTAATTACCCACGGATTTATTTTTGTTTCAGTTGCATGTTTTGGGGATTTTAGTCATAATTTTTTCTTGCCTAGGCTAATGTCCAGAAGAATTTTTTCTAGGATTTTTATTGTTTCAGGTCTTTAATCCATCTTGAGTTAATTTTTTATATGGGGAGAGATAGGGATCAAGTTTCATTTTTTTGCATGTAGCTATCCAATTTTCTCAGCACCATGTTGAATAGTATACCTTTCCCAGTGTATGTTTTTGTCTGCTTTATCAAAGATCAGTTGGTTGTAGGTATTTGGGTTTATTTCTGGATTCTTTATTCTGTTCCATTGGTACATGTGTTTGTTCTTGTACCAGTACCATGCTGTTTTGGTTACTACAGCCTTGTACCACAATTTGAAGTTAGATAATATGATGCCTCCAGCTTTGTTCCTTTTGCTTTGGTTATTCTGGTTCTTTCTTGGTTCCATATGAACTTTAGGATTGTTTTTTCTAATTCTGTGAAAAATGACACCAGTACTTTGATAGGGATTGCATTGAATCTGTAGATTGCTTTGGGTAATATGGTCATTTTAATAATGCTGATTCTTCTAATCCATAAGCATTGGATGTTTTTCCATTTGTTAGTGTTCTCTGAAATTTCTTTCATCAGAGTTTTGTAATTCTCCTTGTAGAGATCTTTCAACTCCTTTGTTAAAAAATATTTCTAAGTATTTTAGCTCCTTGGTTGGTATTGTAAATGGAATTAAGTTATTGATTTGATTCTCAGCTTGGTCACTATTGGTATATAGTAGTGACACTGATAACTTTTATTATTTTGAAGAATGTTCCCTTTATTCCTATTTTGCTGAGAGTTTTTATCATGAAGGGATTCTGGGGTTTTTTTCTAATTGCTTTTTCTGCATCTATTGAAGTGATTCTATGATTTTTTTGTTTTAATTCTGTCTATGGAGTGGATCACACTTATTGATTTGCATATGTTGAATAACCCTTGCATTCCTGGCATAAAATCCATTTGGTCATGGTTATTATATTTTTTATGTGCTGTTGAATTTTGTTTGCTAATATTTTGTTGAAGATTTTTAAATCTATGTTCATAAGGGATATCGACCTGTAGTTTTCTTTTTTTGTTGTGTTTTTTCCTGGCTTGTTATCAGAGTGATACTGTCCCATAGAATGAGTTAGAAAGGATTTCCTTCTCTTCAGTCTTGTGAAATAGTTTCATTAAAGTTGGTACAAGTTCTTTGAAGGTGTGATAGAATTCATCTGTGTGTCTACCAGATTCTGGATTTTTTTGTTGGGAGATTTCCAATTACTGTTTCAATCTCACTACTTGTTATTGATTTGTTCAGAGCTTCTATTTCTTCCTGATTTAAGGTTGGAAGTATGTTTCCAAGAACTTATTCATTTCCTCTAGATTGTCTAATTTGTTTGTATATAGGTGTTTATAACAGTCTCGGGTGATCTTTTGAATTTCTGTCATATCAGTTGTAATATCTCCTGTTATATTTCTGATTAAGCTAATTTGAGTCTTCACTTTGTTTCTTAAGCTGACTAGTGGTCCATCAATTTGTTTGTCTTTTCAAAGAACCAACTTTTTGTTTCAGTGACCTTTTGTATTGTTTTTTATTTCAATTTCATTTAATTCTGCTCTGATCTTTGTTATTTCTTTTATTCTGTTTGCTTTGGTTTTAGTTTGTTTGTGTTTTTCTAGTTCCTTGAGGTGTGATGTTAGGCTGTCTACAGATAATTTTTCTGTCTTATTAATGTAGACCTAAAGCACTATAAATGTTCCCATGAGCATAGCTTTGGCTGTGTGTTGTTTCATTATTGTCATTCATTTCAATAATTTTTGTCATTATTGTCATTCATTTCAATAATTCATTTCAATAATTTTTATAAGTCGCCATCATGATTTCATTGTTGACCCAAGGATGATTCAGGAGTAAATTGTTTTAAGTTCCATGTTTTTGTTTGGTTTTGCAAGTTCTTCTTGAAGTTAATTTCTACTTTTATTCCACTGTGGTCTGAGAAGATGCTTGATATGATTTTGATTTTTTTAATTTACTGAGATTTGACTTGTGGCCTATTATATAGTCTATCTTGGAGAACGTTCCATGTGCTGATGGGAAAAATGTATATTCTGTAGTGTGGGAATGGAATATTCTGTAGATGTTTGTTAGTTCCATTTCCTCTAGAGTCCTGTTTAACTCCACTGTTTCTTTGTTGACTTTCTGCCTTGATGATTTGTCTATTGCTGTTAGTGAAGTGTTGAAGTTTCCCACTAGTATTGTATTGCTGTCTATTATCACTTTTTTTTTTTAGGTCTAGTAGAATTTGCTTTATAAAGCTGGGGGCTCTGGTGTTAGGTGCATATATATTTAAAATTATGTCATCTTGCTGGAGTCTGTCTTATTTTTGTATATTTGTCTTATTTTTACTGTTGTCAACTTAAAAGTTTTATATTATTCTCATATCTTATATGAGAATAATGACTCCTACTCATTTTTGATTTCCATTTACATGAAATACTTTCCCCACCCCTTTATCTTGAGTTTAGAGTCTTTTTAAGTTGTGGGTCTTTTGAAAGCTGTAGATATTTGGGTTGTGTTTTTTTTTTAACCATTCTGCTAATGTGTGTGTGTGTGTGTGTGTGTGTGTGTGTGTGTGTGTGTGTGTGTATTTTTTAGTGTGGTATTGATACCATTTTACATTCAGAGTTAATAATGATATGTAAGATACTCTTCTATTCATCATGCTGGTTGTTATCTGGTTGCTTTAGTTATCTATTTTCTCTGTTGTGTTGGTATTCCATAAGGCCTGTGAACTTTATGATTTTCAGAATTATTCTACTGATGTATTTTGACCTTTTGTTTCAGTATTTAATATCCTTTAAGTATTTCTTGTATAGCCAGTCAAGTGACAACTATTTCCCTCAGCATTTTCTTGTCTGTGAAGGACTTAATTTCTCTCTCATTTATGAAACTTAGTTTTATGGGATGCAAAATCCTTCACTGACTGTCATTCTGTTTGAGGAGATTGAAGATGGGGCCCCAATCACTTCTGGTTTGTAAGGTTTCTTCTAAGAAGTCTGTTGTTAGTATATGTTTACCTTTAAAGTTATTAGATACTCTTATCTCACTGCTCTTAAAATTTTTTTTTCACATTAACTTTGCATAGCTGGGTGATTATATTCATTGGGGATGACCTTTTTGCAATAAATTTTCTGGGATTTTGGGGGGTTTTCTTGTATCTGAATATTTACATCTCTGGCGTGGACAGGAAAGTTTTCCTCCTTTATTCTCTCAAATAGGTTTTCCAAACCTGCTGCTTTCTCTTCTTCCTCAAGAATACCTCTGATTCTTAGATTTGAGTGTTTTACATAATTCCAAATTTCTTGGAGACCTTGTTCCATTCTATTGATTCTTTTTTATTTACTGTCTGATCAGGTTAATTCAAAAGGCTTGTCTTCAAGTTCCAAAATCCTTCCTTTGCTTATTCTAGTCTATTGTTAAAACTCACCATTGCACATTGTACTTCCTTAAATGCTTCATTCATTTCCAGAATTTTAGGGGTTTTTGTTAAGGTGTCTATCTCTTTGGAGAATTTTTCATTTATGTCCTGAATCATTTTTTAAATTACTTTATAGTGGTTTTAAGTTTTCTCCTAAAATTTACTTACCAATTTTATAATCAACCTTTTGAAGTCTATGTCTGAAATTTCAAAAATTTCATTTTGGTTAGGGTTCACTGCTGAAGAATGGGCGTAGTCTTTGGGAGGGATGTTGAGAACTCTGTTTTCTCATATTGTCAGAATTATTTTTCTGGTTCCTTGTCATTTGGGTAGACAATTTCTTGTAATTTGACATTGGCAGGAGACTGGCGTAGGCACTGTAGGGTTTCCTGGGTTATATATAGCTTTGGTGTGTTGAATTTCTTAATTGCCAGCCCTGTACCATGTACCTGCACTGGCCCACAGCATCCTGAATGCCAGAGTAGCTTGGAAAGTATTATTAGCTGGCATTTAGGATCAGGCCTTCTCCAAAGCTGAGGTATTGTATCCAATATGATTGGCTGTACTATTGACTTCTGGTCAAGAGGTGGCACTTGTGGGAGAAAGTCAGCTGCATGGTGGTTGTCAGGTTTCTCTTTGGTGAGTGTTGCTCCGAGGAAATGCCCAGTCAGCCTAGCCTGAGGTTGGGAGTATAGGGATTTTTCAAGTTCTCTGCCTGTTTTGAAATTTCAGGGGGAGTACAGGGAAAAGGAGCTGAAACATCCTGCAAATGTTTACTCTTAGCTACCTCAGTGTAGATTAGGAGGAAATCCCAGGCCACTGGAGTAATGCTGTTGTACAGGGCAGGCACAGAAAACTTTACATAGGGAGTGAGAGGTTGCTATGGAACAAGTTCCGCTCAGCTGCCACCTTGGCCTCAGGCAATCTGTGATCTGAAAATCAAAGTACAACCAGCTTCAAAGCAGAAGGAGTTCTCAGGCAACCTCCCTAGCCAAGAACTGTCTGCAGCCTCAAAGTTTACCCTTGGGGCCTGTCTACTGCCAGGCTGGCTGTTTCCTTGGTTACACAGTACAGCTATATATGTGTGTGTGTGTGTGTGTGTGTGTGTGTGTGTGTGTGTGTGTGTGTGTGTGTGTGTATACACACATATACGTATCACAGAACACAGCTGTGAGTAAGGTAGTTTCCCCTGAGGGACTGGGGGTCCTACAAGGCTCAGGGAGTGCTGCAAGTTCACAGCAAGAGCACAGAACTCCTGAATTTCCCTCACTCACCTTCCCCATTGCATCCAGAGGCTGTGGTGGACTGTGGTGGTTCAGGCAAGAGTCTGACCAGTTCCAGCCCAGGCGGTGGATTTTTTTCTTCTTCTTTAAATGGTTATTATCACTTCCTTGGAAACTTGTGGGGCATGCTGCTGGATCTGTTCTTTTCTAGGTACTGAGGAAACTCTATCTTGTTTACTCTGTGTGAGGAACTCACTCAAGCTGCCTCATTCCAGCCATCTCAATCCTCTTTCCAAAGATAAGGACTAATGTTGGTAATACATCAACTAAGAGAGGAGGACCAACAATTGAAGTCATTAGTGACCCTGAAAAAGGCAGTTTTTGTGGAGTCATAGGGGTAAAGTTTGATTATAGGCAACTCAAGAAAGAATTAAAGAGTGTAATTATAATAATGGCAACTATGATCATAGAAATCCCAGGCTAAATATCCAGATAATACACCTGGGAAAGGAAAGTAATATGTTTATAGCACCATGCAAACATAATACACCTGGGAAAGGTAAGTAATATGTTTATAGCACCATGCAAACATAATACACCTGGGAAAGGTAAGTAATATGTTTATAGCACCATGCAAACATATCCTGAGGTTCATTTAAACTGGACCTGCTCAAGTCACACACCTGTATTAATCACTATGAAATAGGGTGACCTGAATATGTGACCTGATTAGTTAGCTGCATTCACATGTCCTCCTCTCCCTTGTTAAGAGTTAAATATGGAATCGGTTATTCCAGAACAACAAGAATCTCCAAATAAAAATGGGACTGCCGGGAAGAAGGAGGTAAACATGATGTTAAGAGGCCATTGGAAATTGCTCACTAAAATTGGTATTTCATAAATCATTGTTATAGCACTAACTAGACTATATGATAACATTTGTATAACACAGAACTGGACCAGAATATCTATACTATGAACAATTGATGATGCTTGCTTTATCCGTTTATAATTTTGTTTTCTCCAGTTCAGTAAATTAAACATATGAAATGAATTATATTCTCTGGGAGATAAAGGTATATACAGGTGATTGGTAAAATTTTTGAACTCTTTCTGGTTATAAATATCATAGGCATTGAATAATTTACCATTCATCTGCTATTAAAAACTAAAGACTGACTTCAAATAATTAATAACCTAAAGCATTAAAAGTACTTTGTTCTCTGTTACCCATGTCTTATTACATGCTAACTACTAATTTTTTTTCTTTAAAATGTCTTGTGATATAATAAGTTGAAATCATCATAAATAAGTATTTTGAGCATGTGCATTTATTTCACTTTGTAATGTGTCATTGGAAAATTTTCTTATACTTTTAAATTTTTAAAAATTGTGATGACAAACTAGTATCTGACCTTGTCTTTTTATCTTTCTACCAAATAAACACAAATTTTTCTGCATTAAGCAACTATGCAAAAAATGAAAAAAAATTTAAAATTTTAAAAAACAAACTTTTCCCAAAAATTTATGAATATTTCTGTTACTTTTTTCTGAACATATTAACTCTTTTGCTTCAGTCTTTCCTATGCATGTTATCCAAGACATTCCTGATCATAAATGAAAAGCAGGAAGATGAAGAGAAAGGAGGGAAGAAAAAACAGTCATTGTTTCCTATACTGGACACTGGGCATTTACGTCAAAGAACAAACAGAAGCTTTAACAATTTTGATTTTTACTTTTTATGTTCCGAAGTTGATTCTTAGGGCTTTAATGAATAGACGGACATGAATGAATAGAATGAAAAAACATGAATAGACATTTCTCAAAAGGAGATATACGGGCAGTCAACAGACACATGAAAAAGTGCTCAGCCTTACTCATCATCAGAGAAATGCAAATCAAAACCACATTGAGATCTAACTCCTGTAAGAATGGTCATCATTAGTAAAACAATAACAGATGCTGGTGAGGATGTGGAGAAAAAGGAATGCTTCTACACTGTTAGTGGGAATGCAAACTTGTACAACCTCTCTGGAAAACAGTGTGGCAATTTCTGAAAGAACTAAAAATTGACCTTCCATATGACCCAGCAATTCCCCTATTGTAAATATACCCAGAGAAACTCAAATAACTCTACAAAGAAGATACCTGCACACGTATGTTTGTTGCAACTCTATTCACAATAGCAAAAACATGGAACCAACCATGTTGCCCATTGAAGCTGGACTGGATTTTTAAAATGTGGTACATATACACAATGAAATATTATGCAGCCATAAAGAAGGACAAATATATGGACTTTTCAGCAACCTGGATGGACTTGGAGTTGATCATACTCAGTGATTTATCACAGAAACAAAGAACAGAGTTCTATATGTTCTCACTCATAAAAGGACTTTGAACAATTATAATGCTATAAGAAAGCGATTGGCAGTAATGGGAAACTACCAGGGGAGGGGGGCGAGTAGGATTGGCAGTTGAGGGAAACTGCTAAGGGAAGAAAGGCCATACCTCATCAACAAGGGTAACTGCATGACCAATGTTTGTATACCTAACCCTGAAGTGTACCCCATATCTTTATAATAAATTTTTTTTAAAAAACAACACATTTTTCCCAAAAATTTATGAATATTTCTGCTACTTTTTTCTGAACAAATTAACTCTTTTTCTTCAGTCTTTCCTATGCATATTATCCAAGACATTCCTGACCATAAATGAAAAGAAGGAAGATGAAAAGAAGGGAGGGAAGAAAAAATAGCCATTTTTTCCTATACTGGACACTGGGCATTTACATCAAGAAAAAACAGAAGCTTTAAATTACAATTTTGTTTTTTACTTTTTATGTCCCAAAGCTGATTCTTAGGGCTTAATGCCAGAGCAAACACCAAAAGTAAATGACTTTGTTTTTAAATAATAGTCTTGCTGTTTAAATTACACCTTGAACTTTTATTAAACAAAGGATTGTATGGTTAAAATCCCAGTGGAGAAAAACAATTAAGGTATTGATTAGACTGTTAAATACTTTTTTCCCTTTAGGAAAAACTCACTACTCCATTCCCTCTACTTCCAAATATATCTCTGAATCTTCTTCTTCAAAAAGTAATAATCATCCAGAAATTACTGTGTCATTCCCCAAAAATTTATCCCAAATAACTCATGCTTTTGCTCTAACACTGCATTCTAGTTTACAATTATTTAAACATTTTTCATATTGAATTTTAAGGTAAAAGTATGTGTATTTAAAATTTTATATTACAAAGAATATTGTTCAAAAGACATAAAGATTTTTAAAATATTTTTTTTAAATAATAAAAGGTTCAAAAATGGAAACACCCCAACAAGGGCATAGAGCATTCTTAGGGGTGAGATTTTGAGATCGCAAGTCGTGTTGAAAATACCTGTGAGAAATCTATAACAGTTTAGGTTTATGATGCTCTTTTATAGTTACTGGTTGGCAAAGAGACTTCTTGAGCTTAGAAAAAGTTCTCACCAAAAATGCTCAATGTGTAAGATGTTTAAGAAAGCATATGGAAGGGTGTGTGGAAGTAGGCTCAGTGACGGGAAGGGTCAAGTTCAAAAACCTACCTGATTTATGAAGACACCTTCCTGGCTGCAGAATGCTCTACCTGGAATAACATTTAGCCCAGGTTAATGTGTATGATTATTTACAGAAGTATATGTCTTTCTTATGTACTGCAATTGAACCACAATTTGCATTGCCTCTCTCTTATTTTTATGAGATGTAACTGAAAAATACATGTGTGTGCTTAATACATTTTTTACTTGAATAAATGAAATAGCAAAACAGTGACTACAAGTCTCACCAGAGTCCTCAAAAGGAAAGCAAATACGGTGAAACATTTTTATCGGGTACTCTCACATTAATTTGCTTACTTTACCCTTGCAATTAAACTGGGACACAGGTAATTTTTTGGCATGTCAGAAAATTAGAAGTTAGGAATTTTTTGTTCTGCATATCTTTTAAGTTGGAGCTCGAACTTGAACCCAGTTCCTTAGATTGTTTCAGTTTCTTCGATTATTTCACTTTGTTACATTCTTTTTGTTTGTTTGTTTTTCACTTTTTTGTTTGCTTTGCTGCTTCTCATATCAGGAAGAAACCTTTAGGACTGGAAATTGCAAAATATTTTTTTTCTCTACTCTATGTTCAATTGTGACAATAGTACCTAGAATAAACAATAAAAAAAAAACTTACCTATGTTCATTTATAAAAGATCTCATTATTTCTATAAACTTATTCTGTTCACTGATACAAATAATCTGATATAGCTTGGTTTCCTTATTCCTACCTTGTTTTGTCAAATGAAGCAAGTAAGCATATGACATTTAAAGTATCTTTTTCAAATTTTCTCTTAACTGATAATTCATATGCATATTAATGTTATTAATAAATCAAATACTCATCACATAAAATTACTTAAACTTGAATTCCATGGTCTGGAAGGGAAATTTTTTAAATTGTTAACTTTCTTTTTTAAATATTTTAGAATGAGTTCTAACACTAAATTACACTATGGTTTAGAAAATTTCATTAAATATTAACCTGGAGGGGAAAACATGTGTATTGAATCAGTTTTCCAGGAACGGGAATTCTGATTCAAATAATATACTGAGAAGTGCTTTCAGGAGAAGACTTGTTGAGGGAAACAGGATGATGAGTGGGGTAGGATAAGCAAGAACTTGGTCTCAACTTGGCTGAGACCTCATCTCTACAATAAATCAAAAATCAGCCGGGCGTGGTAGCGCGCGCCTGTAGTTCCAGCTACTTGGAAGGCTGAGGCGGAAGGATCGCGGAACCCAGCAGGTCGAGGCTGCGGTGGCCGGCAGCGGCCACTGCACTCCAGTCTGGGCGACAGAGTGAGACTCCAACTCAAAAAAACAAACAAACAAACAAAAGAACTTGGTCTCTACTAGAGACTAGCTTCATCTTACTATGAGAACACCGCACGGTACACATTGTATCGTAAAATAAATTCCACCTTGAAATAAGAAAACTAGATGTGTGTGTGTGTGTGTGTGTGTGTGTGTGTGTGTGTGTGTGTGTGTGTGTGTGTGTGTGTGTGTGTGTATGTGTGTGTATTGGTATCATTGACCCCCTAAGTGTTGCAAGTGGAGGCAGAGCGGAAGTACACAACATCATGGAGCAAGAGTAAAGCTAGCTATGTAGACAAGAGGGCAGCTGAGCCGTTAACTACACATAAGCCAATTCATAGCACCTGGGAGAGAGTGCGCCAGTTGGTGAAGAGTATCTGGGAAGGTTACTGACAGCATCTGCTACTCAAATGACACCTCAACAAATGCAGCTTTTGAAATTAATCCTGGTACAAAAGGAAACGAGTTACAATCTCACCATTTCTGTACCAGTTGACAAATGATGGTAACTGAGAATGCAGCAACAATGACAATTTTATTTTTCAGTTATTGAATTTTTGCTTTGTTTTGTTTTTTGAGTTGGCATCTCACTCCGTCGTCCAGGCTGGAGTGCAGAGGCACACTCACTACCACCCCAGCGTCAACCTACTGGGATCTGGCAATCCTTCCTCCTCAGCCCTCCAAGTAGCCAGAACCACAGGCGCACACCACCATGCCTGGCTAAACTTTTTAAAAAAATTTTTTATTGTAGATGAGGTCTCACCATGTTGCCCAGGCTGATCTCGAACCCATGGGCTCAGGTAATCCTCTTGCCTGAGTCTCCCAGAGTGCTGGGATTACAGGCTTGAGTCATCGTGCCTGACCTGAATGTTTCAATGAGGTGGGAAGAAATTTATATCAGAATTCATGCACTCAGATCTCCTGAACCTGGTGAAAAATGATGTGGGTCTGTCAGTTAATGGATGGAAGAACTTCTTCATTTGGAGGAAAAATAAAACATTACCTTTCTAATACAATAAAGATTGACAATGATGAATGTCATTGACACTACCTTTTAAAAGATATGTTCTTGTAGTATTTATGAAAATCCCTTGCACAGGTACTTTACATCTATAAATTAAAGATTTGTTTAACATTATTAAGGAAAAATCCAACAGCATAGGCTTTCATGACCTTTCTATTATAAACCAAAAAAAGCATGTCTAAAAAAACTCCTGAACTTCATATTTCCTTTTTTTTTTTTTCCCTTTTCTTCACTCCTTTTTTCTGGTGGGTATTTTTGCTCTTCTTTGGACTTAATCAAATAGGAAAAAATATTTCTTATCTAATGGCACATGCCAACAAATTCACCATTTTTCATTTGATCACACCCTAAAGCCTATCTTGGATGATTACTAGATTGTCTTTGCTTGTGACTATGTACATATATATTTACAGACTTGTTCAAAAGTTCTGACAAGTAAAAGCTCTGTCAAATGTGTAGTCTCTTTGAAACATGAGGACAGAAAGTTAAGATATATTGTAAAAAACTTGTAGTGAAAGCTACATTATCAAACCATTAAATTAGAACAAGAGAAACATCTTCAGTATTTTCCAAAAGTTAGATAACAACATGTTTTTAAGGGAAGTATTAAGCATCTGTGCCCTGATTGACTATCTTAAGATAGTTAACTTTTTTAACATGAGGCAATTTTAATTGCATAGGTTCTGGCAGTCTTATTTTTTAAAAATTTGATGAAACTTCCTATAACAACTCCATTCTTCCATTTCCATTGTCTAACACAAGACTCAACACACCTACCTGACTCATTCTTAATAAGTTATATTTTTAGTCAATAAATATATCAACTCAGGAGACATTATATAACACCTAAATTTTCTTATTTAATAACATAAACATTTTGTTATAAAATTCTTGCTCTGGCCAGGCACGGTGGCTCAAGCCTGTAATTCCAGCATTTTGAGAGACCAAGGTGAGAGGATTGCCTGAACCCAGGGGTTCGAGACCAGCCTGGGCAACGTGGTGAGACCTCATATCTACAATATATCAAAAAATTAGCCAGGTGTGATAGCACGCACCTGTAGTTCTGGCTACTTGGAAGGTTGAGGTGGAAGGATTGCCAGAGCCCAACAGGTCGACTCTAGGGTGGCCGTGAGCATGCCACTGCACTCTAGCCTGGACAACACAGTGAGACTTTGACTCAAAAAAAAAAAGATTTCTTGTTCTGCCAATGCAGTGTGGCTCACCCCTATATTCCCAGCACGTTGGGAGGCTAAAGCGAGAGGACTGCCTGAGTCCAGGGGTTGGAGACCAGCCTGGGCAACTCAGCAAGACCTTGTCTCTACAATAAATCAAAAAATTAGCCAGGTGTAGTGGCACACACCTGTAGTTCCAGCCACTTGGAAGGCAGTGACTGAAGGATCGCCTGAGCCTAGCAGATTGAGGTTGCAGTGGCTGTGAGTATGTCACTACACTTCAGCCTGGACAACAGAGCAAGACTCCTACTCCAAAAAAAAAAAAATTTCTTCTAAACTAATGAAGCTATTTTTAAAAACAGAGCAAGAAATCAAAAACATCGTATCTTCTGATTCTCACAGAGATAACCCTTGAGCCCTGTTCTGTGGTTACAGCAGCTTTAGACTATGAAATTGAAAATGTCTCATACAAATAAAGATTAAAAGGGTTTAAAGTGCCAAATTGAAACTTCACTAGAAAATAACTTATTATTGGTATAATTTAATCAGTTGCTGTTATTGTTGTGATTACTCAAGCTACACTTGCAGATGTGCCACAAAATAGCAAGAGACATGAAGAATGATATAAATTGTCAAGGCCACTAGCAACTGAAATTACATTTTCTAGACAGGGAGGGGACATATCTTTTCATGGCCACCTGTAAAGAGCAGCAGGATAGAGGTTACCTAACACTGAAAATTAAGAATGAGTACCATTCTTCCAAAACTCATATTTAACAAGATCACATTGGAAAAATAGGATTGGGGACAGGGTAATCGTGTGCAATCTTTTATGGAGGCAGAATGCATTGTCAGGTAACATCTCTTTTTGATTAAGAGAAGAAATCTCTCAACTACAATAAGATTTTAATTTCTTCTTAGTATTCCCATTTAAGCAAAGATATCTCATTTCTATTTCAATATTAGAAAACTATACATTAGGAAGTGTAGGCAGCATTGTTTCAATTTACTCTCACACATTCAGAAAGTAAGAATAATATTAGAAAAGATAATTGGACATCTCATGTCAAGAGATAGTTCCACATTACCTAATCATGTAATGAGTGTAAATGGATTAAAAAACAAGATCCAGTTATAGACTGCCTACAAAAGACTCACTTCAACTTTAAGAATACACATAGACTAAAAGAAAAGGGATAGAAAAATCCAATGACATTTTTCACAGAATAGAAAAACAACTCTAAAATTTTCAATTTTCTGGCAATCCTTCCACCTGACTTCAAAATATACTATGAAGTCATGTAATCAAACAGTATGGTACTGGTATAAAAACAGACACGTAGAACAATGGGATAGAATTGAGAGCTCAGAAATAAATCTATGCATGTATGGTCAATTGATTTTTGACAAATATTCCAACAACATGCAATGAGGAAAAGACAGTCTCTTCAACAAATAGTGTGGGGGGAAATGGATAACCATATGCAAAAGAATAAAAGTAGACTCTTACAATATACACAAAAATCAACTCAAATGGATTAAAGAGTTAAATGTAAGAACTGAAATTGCAAAACTGTAAAAAGAAAACAGAGGGAAGACTTTATGATATTGGTCTGGGCAATATATTGTGAATATGAATATAAAGCAAGCAAAAGCAAAAACAAAAAGTAAACAATGGGATTATATCAAACTAAAAAGCTTCTGCACAGCCAAAGAAATAGTAAACAGCTTGAAGAGACAATCTATAGAACTGGAAAAAATATATCCAAACCATTCATCTAATAAGGACTTAATATCCAAAATACATAAGGAGCTCAAATACCTCAGTAACAAGAAACCAAATAACCCAATTAAAATTGAAGAAAGAACCTGAATACATATTTCTTAAAGAAGACATACAAATGATATAGAGGTATATGAAAAAATACATCTCTAATCATCAGAGTAAAACAAATTATATTTAATATTAAATGAGTAAATTTCAAATAAATGAATACAAATGCCTAGTTCAAATGTCTAGTTGAAATGTTATTTAAAGGCATTATTTTGTATCAAGTATCAGGATCAAGACTGGAGGGGCCCCAAGTATAAACCTAAGAGTCATTAGAACACAAAGACAGAGAAAGGTATCATGGGAAAATAGACGAAGACGATATCAGAGCTTATGTCTGAATAGTAAGATTATTTTTTAAAAGACATTTATCTTTCTGAAATTTTATGCTTGTGAAGATTTAATTAAGCTTTAAAGGAAAAATCTAATAGGGAATATTGACTCTTACAAAGTGATAATTTGATTATTTGAAAAGATTTCCATTGTTATCTATGTGTGTCTGAACTCCATTTATTCCAAATTTATACAAAAATATTTGTTTGCTGAAAGAAAAATATTCAGCTTATAAGAGATCTTTAGTTAAGGAGCTCTAGTTTGAATAGTTTTGCTGAGAAAAACTGGATTGTTAATAGCCATGTAAAGCAAAGGAATTGGCTATAACTTCTAACTAGTCTTTCTAGGAGGCAAATTCCACCAAAATAACTACTGTATTCATAGCTTATGAAATTGTTTCATTCATTTTGTAATTACCATGCTTATTTAAGTCATTTGTGCATAATTTGTCTTCTTAGTAAACTATAGTTTTATATGTGCACCAACTCTCATTACTTCTTTATGTCTGATAGTATCTTGATTTGCTCAGTATGTTACAAGTTAATTAAATATGAATAAAATATGATGATAAAAATCACTAAGTACTTATAATATTGAAAGCAGTAACTGTTTCAAATGAACAGGCTTATTTAACAAAAACTCTAATTCTCCATGGTTTTTAATACCATCTCATTTTACAGATTAAAAAACTGAGGGACAAAGAGGATAAAACACTTGCCAAAATGTTCTCAGCTAGAAAGTGGTGACGCTGTAATATGAACCAAAGTGACAGACTACTAAATTCACCCTCTAAAACACGGTGTGGCTGCCTTTCCAATCTAGATTAATGCAACCTTGAAGGAAAATTATTTTTAATAAAAGCAAAAGAAGCCGGGCTCGGTGGCTCAGCCTGTAATCCCGCACTTTGGGAGACTGAGATGAGTGAATTGCCAGAGCCCACGGGTTCGAGACCCGCCTGGGCAACTTGGCGAGACCTCATATCTACAATAAATCAAAAAATTAGCCAGGCGTGGTAGCGCACGCCTGTAGTTCCAGCTACTGGAAGGCTGAGGAGGAAGGATTGCCGGAGCCCAATAGGTCGAGGCTGCACTCCAGTCTGGGCGACAGAGTGAGACTCCAACTCAAAAAAAAAAAAAAAAAAAAAAGCAAAAGAAATTAGCAGTCTTAAAAACAAACTTATTGCATATCTAAATCTCATTTTCAGCCGGGCTCGGTGGCTCAGCCTGTAATCCCGCGTCTTTGGGAGGCTGAGGTGAGTGGATTGCCTGGGCCCGCGGGTTCGAGACCCGCCTGGGCAGCAAGACCTCATCTCCACAATAAATCAAAAAATCAGCCGGGTGTGATAGCGTGTGCCTGTGATTCCGGCTACTGGGCTGACAGGTCGAGGCTGCGGTGGCCGGGAGCGGCCACTGCACTCCAGTCTGGGCGACCCAGTGAGACTCCAACTCACAAAAAAAAAAAAAAAAAAAAAAAAATCTCATTTTCTCCCTTTTGATGTATTCAGGTAATCTTTTCTTTCAGAAAGTTATGGTTTTCTGAAAAATCATTTGAATATCTTATTTTAATACAGTGTCATTTAATAATGGAAGCAAAGTAAAAAATCAATTTCTTGTGTTCATTAAATTTTACATTAGATTGCATGATTGATTTTAATGATGGAATATAATGTGAGATTTTGTAATATGTATTATATAATCCTTAGATTACACAAAGGCAATTTACTGAAAGCTAATTAGGGAGTGATGCCATGGAATACTACTGAGAGGAAAAAAACATTAATCTCCACTTAGTTAAGTAATATTACACTCTCTAGACTATTGTAGTAAAGCTTGTCTTTCTTAACCCATCATTGCTAACATTGTTAAACCTAATTATAAGAGAAATGTTATCATTAACTGAGTGCCTCTTTAGAATTAAATCATTGCCTATTTAGTACTGAAGCAAGTAATAAGAATTTTTAGGGAATTTTCACCATAGCACATTACTACCACCTTTCACAATTCTGGGTAAACAAACAGGAAAAGAAGGTGTTTAATGATCCATATGTTTACTTCTTTGCTTAAGATCAAAATATGTTCATCTTCCTTTGGACATAGAGACATCTTATGCTTCCATCTCCCTATCTCTGGTAAAACATTTGCTGCATTATTTTAAAATAAGAACAATCTATGGTCAGAAATAAGGCAATGTGTCAGCAATATGAGCACTAGATGTGATGTATAGCATGAATTAGAAGTATAAAAATAAATTTCCACTTGCCTTATAGGAGTAGGTTATCATAAATAGGTTAATTCAGTAGAAAGATTGAACATATGCTTGATAATTCAGTTTCTAGACCTGCAGAAGTATATATTTAATATTGCGAAGTCCTAACCAGCAGCAGTTTGAAAATGAAACTACAATTTTGGCTTCCAAAGTTTAGCTCAACACATTTCAATATAGTTCAATTTAGCAACTACTTATTCGGTGTTTACTATACCAGACCCTGTGCTAGGTGCTAAGCTTAAAGCAAATTAGATTAACATAGTAAATACCCAGATAACATTCAGATTAGTAGAGGGTTTATGAGTCAACAGGAAATTTTTCAAGTGTGATAAGTGTCATGCAAAGGTAAGTATTAGATTCTAATGAATATTGTTGCTGAATATTTGCTTTCTTAAAAAAACCTAAGCACTTTTTATTCATTATTTCATTTAGTTCTCATGATAATCTAATTAGTAAAATTTGGATAGTGAAGAAAGTAAAGATAAACAAGGAACAATATTTGAGGAAGAGGATTGATATAGTTTAGATATTTATTTCTTTCAAATCTTGTGTTGAAATGTGATCCCCAATGGTGGATATAGGCCCTAGTGGGAGGTGTTTGGATGCAGAATCCTTCATGAGTGACTTGATGCCATTCTCATGGTAATGAGTTCTTGTTCTGTTAATTCACAGGAGAGCTGGTTGCTTAAAATAAGCTGACACTTCCCTTCTCCCTCTTTCTTCCACTCTCACCCTGTGACATGCCTGCTTCCTCTTCTCCTTCCGCCATGACCGTGAGCTTCCTGAGGCATCACCAGAAGCAGATAATTACACTATACTTATTGTACAGTCTGCAGAACTGTGAGCCAAAATAAACCTTTTAAATAAATTACCCAGCCCCGGGTATTGTTTTATACAATATAAAATGAAATAACTTAAGCTTACATCAGGTTTGAAGTTTAGCAGACATGAGCATAAGAACTTGAGCATAATCCAGTCTGGAATATGAAGTAATAGACATTTGTATTTGGTGGAGTTAAAAGATGATGAGCCATGGTATGATAAAGTAATACTAAGAAGAGGCCAGGTCCCATCAGTCCTAATAAACAATATTAAGTGCAATCAGGAGTATTGGAATCAGGGAGTGATACAGTCATATTTGCATTTTAGAAAGATTATCTCTGCTATATAGTAGGGGACAAGACGGTAAGCAGGCAGATTATTTGGGAATTGATTCAGTAATTTTGGTGATAGACTATGGTAGTTGCCTGTACTCAGTTATGAGAATGAGGATATAATTCCAAAGTAGAAGCTACTGGACTTAGAGATTGATGAGTCATGAGATTCGAGCAGAGGAGGCAATACCTGTTTGTATCACTGAGTGACTGATAACAGTCACTAAAATAGAAAGCATCTGATGGTGATCGGCAACTGAGAGAAGCCAAGGATAAATTGAGCTAGGTCAGGTAGATTAAAGGTGAGTTGTGAATGAGATCTTAGCTGGAGATAGAGGAGTTTGGGGATCATCAGCATATATGTGACATTAAACCACAATTGTGGAAGATGTATAAAGTGAGAAGGGAAAGAGACCTAGAAATAAACACTGTGAAGAACACCAAGATTTAAGGGTAAGCTAGAGAAAAGGAAGCTTGAGGAGGAAGAAAACCAGAGTACCTCTGAGAAAGGGAGGAAAACACAAGTGCATCACAAAAGCCAAGCAAGGGAAGTGATTCAAGAAGAGCATATGCAATATTCACCTAATGCTACAAACAAAAAATAAGACAAGGAATGAAAGGTTTCCATTATATTTGTCATTTTCAAAGTTGTGACAGTCTCAGAAAATGTCACTTCAGGAAAGTATGCAATTAAAAAAAGATGCAAGTTTTAAGAAAAGTCAGTCATATTCCTCCCTTTGCCAAAAGAGAAAACCCAAATAATGCAAGATCTAGCCTATGAGTTGCTACTTCCTTTTATCCTCCTGCTTCAGTTTGGTGTTTGTTCCCCTCATGTTGAAATATGATCCCCAATATTGCAAGTGGAACTTAATGAAAAGTGTGTGGATCTTGGGAGGAAGGGCATTCATCAAGCTCAGTTTCTCACTCTCTCTCACCTCCCACCCCCACCCCCTCTTCCTTTCTCACCATGTGATCTCTTCATAATGCTGACTTACCTTCACCTTCTGCCATGAATGAAAGCGGCCTAAGGCTTTCACCAGATGCCCAATCTTCCAGCTAGCATTATCATGAACCAAAATGAACCAAATAAACCTTTTTGTCTTTTATGTTTGAGTGTGATCTCTGTTTTCTGTTATTTATTTTCAATTTTAATTCAGGGGGAACATGCACAGGTTTAGTACATAGACATATCGCATGATGTTGAGACATGGGCTTCTATTGAACCCATCATCCAGGTGGTAAACGTGGTACCCAGTGGGTAGTTTTCCATCCTTATTCCCTTTCCTTCTTTCCCTCTTTAGTGTCTATTGTTTCCATCCTCATGCCATGTACATACAGTGTCTAGCTCCTGTTGAGTAGGGAGGAAATACAGTATTCTGTTTTCTGTTTCTGTGATAATTCGCTCAGGATCATGGTCTCTAGCTGCATCCATGTTGCTGCAAAGGACATGATTTTGTTCTTTTCATGACTGCATAGTATTCCATGGTGCATATTTACAACATTTTCCCTATCCATTTCACCATCTATAGGTACCTAGGTCAGTTCCATGTTGTTGCTATTATAAACCTGTTTTTCTTTATAAATTATTCAGATGCAGATATTCCTTCATAACCACATAAACAAGGATACCTACTTCGTAGAGAAGCCATGGTAGCTTGCCTATGAAAATAAGTAGAACATGAAAGTTATGCCCCAGGAGAAAGCTAATTTTATACTCTGGAATGATTATTATAATTTGACTTCTGTATTTATATGATGGGATAGTATGTTTAACTTCTAAAGTGTTTTTACATACTAGAAAGTTATTTGAAGAAACCAAAAAATGAAGTGATTCCCACGCTTCTCCAAAGAAGCTAAGGTAAAAGCAAGTTATCCAATAGTTAGTTATCTGCAGAGCTTTTTCTTAGTATCTTTGCCAACCTTGTAGCTAGATTACTGTCAACGTATTAGAGAAAAAATTAGAACTAAAGTTTAGAAGTGTTATTTTCTAAAGGGTAGGAGCCAGTGTGTTGATCCAGAAGGACTCGAAGATTTATTTAGTATAAAGAGAATCTGGTTCAAGTCTTGGCTTTGTCTTTTCTGACTTTGTAACTTTCCTAAGACAATTTTCATATGTTTACTTTACAAGGTACTTGTCTGTAAAACAGGCATAAAGTGTTAGTCAATATAACCATTTATTCTGAACATTGCTCATTAAGGAATATCTCAGAAACTTAATTTCCCTATTATTTCAGTGGGAATAATATTTTCCACCTCAGTGAGTTACTTTGAACATTAAATTATATAATAGTCCAAGACCAGCCCAGGCAATTTAGCAAGACCTGGTCTCTACAATAAATCAAAAATTAGCCAAGTGTGGTAGCATGCACCTGTAGTTCTGACAACCTGGAAGGCTGAGGTGGAAGGATCGTCAGAGCCCAGCAGGCTGACACTGGGGTGGCCACGAGTGTGCTGCTGCACTCTAACCTGAGTGACAGAGTGAGACTCCAACTCAAAAAAAAAAAAAACAACAACATTACACACTAGTGGTTCCATAGATAGTTGATATTAAAATTATTTATCATTTTTTAAAATGTGAAAGAAAACGTGACATGACACTATATTGATGAATGTTAGGAGTATAACCAAGGTAATTATAACAGATGTGACTTAGTACTCATAGTGTTGGCTTATAGGAAACCCACTGCACACATCAGAGATCTCACTTATTTCTTTCAGCTTATTTTCTTAATAGTGTTAGCTCTATCTTTAAAGGCACATTTGGCATTCTGCCTTCTTATCTACATAGCACTTTAAAACATAAATGATTATTTGTTGCTGTTTCATGCTTGGTAATGACATAATTGGAAAGACAATACTAGAATAAATAAGAAGATATATGTAAGGTAATATCTGAGTAAAAGGTTGCAGTAAGCAAAGAAATTAGATGTTAAGTTATTGAAACAGCCTTGCCCAGCTTTAATGATAGATTTAACATGTTCAAAAGAGTATGCAATCTCTGAAATTATATTTTCAGAATACCTTTAGCTTTTTGTTTATTTTATTTTATTTTATTTTGCCAACAACTTTATTTAGTTTTGACCAGTGAGTCAAAGAGATTGTTAATTTTAAAAAAATGCTTAATGTAATAAGTTATTTTTAAGGTATAATGCTAGATTCTATGTGCTGCCTTCATTATTAAAACAGAATCCATAAGCACAAGGGATATGTTACCTGTTTACTAATATGCACTTCTAAATTTAAAGCAATTGGCTTCTGGTTATACACAGAGATTCTCAGGCAACCTTGCTGAATCTCTGTTTTTTCATGAGTAAAATAGGCTTTTTTCATTCAGAGTCTAGACTGGAAAGAGAATTCAACACAGATGTTTTGAATGAGTGGGCTTTAATAAAGGGATGTTTACAGAATTCAGAGCAGGGTTAAAGGAACCAGTCTAAAGGCTATGATCAGTGGAAAGCCTTCACATTCCTAAACCTGAGGGATCAGAGGAGGAAATAATTTTATAGCATTTGGAATCAAGAAAGTAAGGTCAAGAATGGAGGCAGCTATTCCCGGAGATGGGAGGAGGAAGGCAGAAGTAGGATGGGCAAGAAGTGCCCAGATCTCTCCCACTTCCCACCCTTCCTTCTTCTTTCGGTGCATCCCTTTGGCTTAATCCACTCAAAGTGCTGGGATTATAGGCATGAGCCACGGCGCCCGGCCACTTATAATTTTTAATCTGTGTAATATCTGAATATAATATGGTCTTTCTATGTTTGAGTTTATAAAAACAAAAACTAAAGTGTTTTGCATTTTAAGTAAACATTTCCTGCTTGATATTGCATGGGTCACATTTTGTTTTTGAAGAATTCCAGAAAACTTTTTTTTGTTCTATTGGAATTTTTTTATACCAATTAGGCCACTGAGGAGAATTTGAAATTCTTGCATGTTATGAGATAAGATCATGTGTAGACAAGTCTTATAAATCAAATCAACCTATTGCTCAAGGCAAATATAATAAGATAATAATATTCAAAAGGACAAACATGTTCCCCAAAAACAATTATCTAATTTAGATCAGTGGTTCCCAAAGCATGGTCCCTAAGAACTTATTAAAAATGCAAATTATCTGGCTCCACCCATGCTTCCTGAATCAGAAACACTGGTGGAGTCCAGCAATCTGTATGTTAACAAGCCCTCTAGGTGAGTCTGATGCATTTTAAAATCTGAGAACACAAATGTAAACATTTTTATTTATTTTCATATTGAAATAAATCAATTGTAGTTCTGTTATTTTCATTTTCAATGCTGGGAACATTATCTTTACTAACTTTTGCTTCCTTTTAAAGAAAAATGTCTCAGCTATCTCTTTATTTACACATCACCCATCAGTCCAAATGGACATTATTAACAAGCACAATGACTTTAGGACGATGGTGAATCCCAGTGCTCAAAATATGCTTAAAATGGTAAATCATATTTTGTCAATGCCTCATTATGTCAGCATTTAATCATTTAGCAATGCATATTAAACTAGGATCTGCATATGTGAAACACAGATCTCATCTTTTTTCTTCACAAGTTAACATATTAGTGTCCAGGCTGGTAGTTAAATACAATATACTGCATCTGAACTGAAAAAAAAAGTACTGATTTTATTAATATAGAATGAATGTATAATTAATGGGCAGATAATATGGAGGAAATTTTGTAGATTGTATAACTTAAATAATTGCATGCCAAACTGCACACAAACACTTAAACTCTGTAATAAAACATGGTGAAAAGTTCTTTAAAATGGTCTTTTCTGCTATGACCAGATCAGATGTTATATGATATGTACATATTTGTATAACATTAACAAAAAATTACAAAAGATGTTGGTTAGCATGGTGGGGAGCCTGGAAACTAAAACACTATGAAGTAGAAGTTATTTAGACTAAATAAAGACTAAATAAACCTAGGAAGATAAAATTATTGACTAGGCTAGTTACTTTAACTTGAAAGAGCCTTAGCTTTTTTCCTATTAGTGTAAGTAATTCAAACTTTGCTGTACCATTGTGAGGATTAATAGAGTTAATAGTAATGTAAATAAAATACCATGAACATATGGGATACTCACTAAAAATTAGTTTTTGTTTCTCTTCTCAATTCAAGTATTTTAAAATGTTTTCATATAAAATAAATAAATAAACTAGATTTGTTCTGAATTTTCCCAAAGGGCTAGGCAAGAATCAATAGATCAAAGAGATTTGGAAGCTTGTGATAACTCAGTAAGTTAAAAAAAAAGAAAAAAAAATCATTTACCAATTAGTACTATAATAATCTGTCTTAAGAGGTATTGAGCATGCTCTTCAATTGTAGGCTAAATAAAGTGTCCAGTAGAGGGGATTTTTATAATAAATACATAACTAAGGTCTATTCTCTTTCTGATTCATCCCAATTCTGAGACTCTACGGCAATTGGTACTTAATCCAGGATGTAAGAAGGAATTGTCCTACTGAGCCTTATGCTTAACTTTATTTCTCAGGTAGGATGTTGTGCCAGATGTACAGGATAAATAACTCAAGAACATGAGTAATTGACATTGCCTTGCCAAAGCCTGCTCTATTCTGAACATCTCTTATTTTAAACTGAAACACTTTTTCTTCATTAAAAGTAATCTCTGAAAATCTTGGTTTAACTTGTCTGATTTATGATAATACCAAAATATCTATTTGCATTGACTTTTCTTATATTAGAATATGGAGTAAGGTGAGCATTTATTTTTTTTTTCCTTTCATTTCATCCTTTACAATGTTGTATTTCACTTAGTAAAACACAAAATTACTAATGCTTAATATCACTTCTGACAGTATATCAGTCTGTGAAGGATGCTATAAATATAGAAGACATTATGGGGGAAACAAGACGTATAGCTCACAATTCTACTAAATAGCCATTGTTCAAAGTTAACTAAAAAAGGGTTTTATCACCTGTGAGTGTCCAGCTAAAAGATAATAGCTTGGTTTTGAAATATCAATTTTGCTGCTGTGAAGCTGAATGGCTATTTTTTTAATCTAAAATATTTTATTCTGTAACTTTCATATAGAAAGACCCTTTCTGGTAAGTAAATCATTTAGAAAAGCAATAAATGAATCTTTTGGGAGAATAATAAAAATGAAAAATGCTAGAAATTGATTTGTCAAAGAGGCTTTTGTTTTAAATGTAATTCTGTATTTCATTATCATTATGTGAAAGCTACACATTTTAATTTTCAAATATTTGTCATGTACTCAGACATGGAATGCCGAAGCTGCAAAGAATGCTGAAGCATGGGCAAATAGGTGTACCTTTTCTAATAGTCCTTGCAATCAATGACAAATTAATCGTAAGTAGAACTCCAACAGATAATATATCATTTTATAAAAAACAAAAATTAACTAAAAATTAGAAAGTAGAGAGATACGAAATTTTTCAAGTGTCAATCTTGTTTATGTTTTTTGGTTTTGGTTTTAACTTTATCACCTAGCCCTGCACATACATACCTTGCTGTTTTCTTCCTTTTTTAAAAAATGTTCTTGTCCTACAGTCTCATTGCTCCTGCTGCTCCAAGCCAAAAGTTATAATGAGGAAGAAAATGTGTTCAATAATTTTTCTGAACTTAAGTCCATTTGGATAGCCGACATCTGTGTTAACCATTTGCCAAATTTTATTCTCAAAAATTTTCAAAAGCCCCTATTTACAACCTATCAAGACTTAATCCAGAATAAACAGAAAATCTAAGCAGATCAATAATGAGTAACAAAATCGAATCAGTAATAAAAAACCTTCCATCAAAAAAAAAAGAAGCCCAGGACCTGGTGCCTTTGCTCTTCAGATATTACCTCACATCTGTCAAAATGGCTATTATCAAAAGACAAAAACAAGAGTTGGCAAGTGTGTAAAGAAAAGTGAACCTTTGCACATTGTTGGTGGGACTGTAAATTAACAAAGTCATTTTGGACAGTATTATACACTTTTCTCAAAAAACTAATTCTTTAATTCTACTATTAAAAAAGAATTAATACCAACCCTTTTCAAACTCTTCAAAAAAAAAATGAAGACAAAGGAATACTTTCAAACTTATTTTATGAGTCTAGCAGTACCCTGATACCAAAGCCAAACAAGGACACTACAAGAAAGGCAAACTACAGGCCATTATTTCTAATAAACATAAGTGCAAAAATCCCCAACAAAATACTTGCAAATCAAATTCAACAGCACATTAAAAATAACATTCACCATGATAAAAACAGTATTTATTCTAGGACTGCAAGAATGCTTCAACTTTTTTTTTTTTAAGTAGGAATCTCACTCTGTCACCCAGGTTAGAGTGCAGTGGCACACTCATGGCCACTGCAGCCTCGACTTGCTGAGCTGAGGTGATCCTTCCACCTCAGCCTTCCAAGTAGCTTCCACAAGCGTGCTCCACTATGCCTGGTTAATTTTTTTCTTTATTGTAGAGATGAGGTCTCACCAAGTTGCCCAGGCTCACCTCGAACCCCTAGACTCAGGCAATCCTCTCACTACTCCCTCTCAAAGTGCTGGAATTATAGGCGTAAGCCACCGCACCCAGCATGTCTCAAAATTTGTAAGTTAATAAATGTGGTACACTTTATTATAAAATGAAGGACAAAAGTAGTATGATCATCTTAATAAGTGCAGAAAAAGGATTTGAAAAAATTAACATCTGTTCAAGATTTAAAAAAAAACTCAACAAAACAGGTATAGAAGAAATATACCGCAACACAATAAAATCTATATGTGATAAGCTCATAGCTAACATAATACTAAAAAATGAAAAGTTGGAATATTTTTCTCTAAGATCAAGAACAAGACAATATGCCTACTCTGGACATTTTTATTCAAGTACTAAAAGTCCTTTCCAGAACAATTAGGAATTTAAAAAAAAATACATTCAAGTAGGGAAAAAAAGAAGTAAAATTGTCTCTGTTTGCTGATGACATAATCATATATAGAAAATTCTACAGACTCCACCAAAAAAGTTAGAACTGATAAATTCAGTAAACTTGCAGTTTACAAAATCAACATAAAAGTCAGTAGCATTTGTATACATAAATAATAAACTCTCTGAAAAATATATTTTTTAAAAAATTACTTACATTAGCATAAAAAAATACTTAGGAATAAATTTAACCAAAGAGATCAAAGATTTATACCATGAACACTCTAAAACATGTGAGATAGTACCTCACATCTATCAAAATGGCTATTATCAAAAAGACAAAAACAAGAGTTGACAAGTGTGTAAAGAAAAGTGAACCCTTGCACATTGTCGGTGGGAATGTAAATTAACAAAGTCATTTTGGACAGTATTATACACTTTTTTCAAAAAGCTAAAAAATAGAGTTATAAAACAAGATGCAAAATGGCCACCATAGAGCAGCAGATTGGTGCCTCTCTTGTTCAGCAAGGCAGAGAGTAGGTACCCAGCTGCTGATAAACAAGACACCTGGAACACTTTTGGATAGGTGAAACACCCTGCACCCAGCAAAGATCTCTTTGAACATATGGAGATTAGAAAGACAAAAGCAAAGGCAGGAACCTGGATGCCCCATTCCCCACCATGTGCCAGGCTCGCACAAGAACTGAAGCCCTGCCCAGTGGATGAAGTGGGTAAGTGAGCCAAAGATGCTTCCGGACAGTTCACACCCTCCCAGATGTGGGTGAGTCATCAGTACCACATGGAAGGAGTCCCAGACAGGGCACAGTGGCAGGCAACCACAGCACAAGCAGAACTGAGGAAAGATCCACGCTGAGTCACCCATAAGTGCAGCTGGTAATACACAGGGTAGGGGAGGCCCACCTACAGAGTGAACTGGGCTGACATGCATTGCCAGCAGCTGGTGGCCATCTCCCAGCCAGATCAAAAAGAATTCCCTCCAAGGTCTGCCTCCCAGCAGGGAAGACCCTACCCTTTTCTCCATGGCAGAGAACTTACTCTATTTCAAAAGCAGAATGCAGACCTGAACAAGGAGGGAGCAGCATGAAAGATACTTGAGGACTCACTCAGTGGGAAGGTTCTCAGGCTCCCAGGTTGTAGGCCACAGGCAGCCGACAACAGTGCTAACAGTGAGGGCTGAAAGCTGGTCTGATACAACACATCTCATGATGAGATGGGCTTCATTCCTGGGATATAGGGCAGTTTCAACATTCACAAAAAGATAAACATAATTTGACACATTAGCAGATGCAAAACTAAGAACTACATGATTATATCATTAGATACAGAAAAAGCATTTGCCAAAATTCAGCATCCCTTCTTGATAAAAACCCTTGAGCACCTAGGCATAGAAGAAACATTCCTCAAAACGGTAAGAGCAATCTATGATAAACCCACAGCCAACATTTTGCTCAACAGGCAGAAGTTAAAAGCATTTCTCCTAAGAATGGGAACAAAACAAGGATGCCCACTCTCACCTTGCAAGTTCAACATAGTGATGGAATTCCTAGCCAGAACAATCAAGCAATAAAAGGAAATCAAGGGTATCCAAATAAGAAAAGAGGAAGTTAAGCTACCCCTCTTTGCATAATGATATTATCCTATACTGTGAAAATCCTAAGTCGTCTATCAAAAGCCTCCTCACACTGACAACCAACTTTGGTAAAGTTCGGGGTACAAAATCAATGTGCAAAAGACTGTTGCATTTCTATACAGCAACAACAAGCAAGCAGAGAACCAAATAAAAAGCACAATCCCATTCACAATAGCCATAAAAAAAGAAAGGAAGAAATACCTTGGCATTCACCTAACCAGAGAAGTGAAAGATCTCTACAACGAGAACTGAAAAACACTGCACAAAGAAATCAAGGATGACACACAAACAAATGAAAAAATTTTCCATGCTCATGGATCAGAAAAATCAATATTGTCAAGATCTCCATCCTACCTAAGGCAATCTACAGATTCAGTGCAATACCCATCAAATTACTAACATCATTTTTCCCAGAAATGGCAATACAAAAAACCAAAACAAAAAAGAGCATAAATAGCCAAAACAGTCTTCAGCAAAAGAAGAAAAGCAGGAGGTATCACACTTCCAGGCTTTAAAATTTCCTACAAGGCTATAGTAGAAAATTTATAGTAGCCTTTCTATTGAAAGCCTGATATCGGTACAAGAATAGGCACATCGACCATAGAACATGACAAAGATTCCAGAAATAAAAAGTCAATATCTCAATCAACTTGTCTTTGACAAAGCCACCAAAAACAACCACAGGGAAAAGAGACAATATTTAGCAAAGGGTGCTGGGAAAATTGACTGACCACATGAAGAACAATGAAGCTAGACCTCTACCTACCACCAAATACAAAAATCAAGTGAAAATGGATCAAAGGCCTAAATATAAAACCTCAACCTATTAGAAGAAAACATAGGAAACACCCTTATGCACGTTGAAGTAGGCAACAAATTATTGACCAAGTCCCCAAAAGTGAATGCCATAAAAGCTAAGACAGACAGGTGGGACTTCAGCAAACTGAGAAGGGTTTGCACAACAAAGGAAACCATCAAGAGATAAAGAGACAACCCACAGAATGGGGAAAAAATATTTGCAAATTATGTATCTGACAAAGGCCTAACAGGATTTACAAGAAACTCAAACAAAGTGAAATGATAAAAATAAACAACCTCATTTAAAAGTGGGCAAAGGACATGAACAGACACTTCTTACAAGAAGACATTCTAGTAGCCAACAGACACATGAAAAAATGCTCAGCCTCACTAATCATCAGAGAAATGCAAATCAAAACTACAATGAGATACCACTTAACTCCAGTAAGGATGGCTATTATTAAGAAGTCAGAAACAACAGATGCTGGCATGGGTGCAGAGAAAAAGGAGCACTTCCACACTGTTGATGGGAGTGCAAGATAATTCAACCTCTATTGAAAGCAGTGTGGTGTTTCCTAAAAGAAGTAAAAATTGATCTTTCATATGCTCCAGTAATCCCTCTCTTGGGAATATGCCTGGAGGAACATAAATCACTCCACAAAAAAGACATCTGCAAACACATGTTTATTGCCACACTATTCACAATAGTAGAAACACAAAACCAATCATACTGCCCATCGAAAGTGGACTGGGTAAAAAAAAAGTGGTACATATTCATGATAGAGTCATACACAGCCATAAAGAAGAATAAAATCATGGTCTTTGCAGCAAATTGAAATGGAGTTGGAGAGATCATACTAAGTGATCTGTCACAGAAACAAAGACCTGAATACCACATTTTCTCACTCATAAGTGGATCATGAATATTAATCACATTAGCAAAGGGAGGGATCATAAGTCAACTGAGAAGATAGGGAGGAAGGAGGATGGGGGTGTGTGTAACAACACAAAGGGTACCTGGTTCTAGACCCGGGGAATTAAGGGTCAGTTAGAAGCCCAAACAGCACCTGCATGCAGCCTACTCATGTAGTTAATCCTCATTTGTACCCCACACCTCTATAATAAAACATTTTTACTTTAAAAAGTATAATAAAAAATAGAATTACCATATGATCCAGCAATCCTACTACTGAGTATATATCCAAATGAATTGAATCAATATCACAAAGGAATATCTGTACTATCGTGTTTATTTCAGCATTATTTGCAATAGCCAAGATATGGACTCAACCTAAGTGTTCATCAATAATGAATGGATAAAGAAAATGTGATATGTATTCTACACAAAGGAATACTATTCAGCCTAAAAATGAAGAAAATTCTGTCATTCTTGACAGCATGAATGGATCTGGAGAGCATTACTCTAAATAAAATAAGCCAGGCACAGAAAGACAAATACTGAATGATCTCACTTATGTTTGGAATCTATCATTAAAAAGTCAATTTCATAGAAACAGACAGTAGACCAGCTATTATGGGAAAAGAGGAAAAATTGGGAAAAGTGGAGCTGTCGGTCAAAGTGTACAAAATCTAGTGCACTGCATGTTGACCACAGTTAATAATAATGTATCGTGTATTTAAAAATTGCTAAAAGAATCCTCACCACAAGAAAATGAGAAGTTGGTGAGGTAATGTATATGTGAATTAGGTTGAATTACTCTTTCTACAATAAATACACATATTAAAACACCATGTCATAGTATATCACAATAAAGGCCATATATGACAATCCCACAGTGAACATCAAACTAAATGAGAAAACATTGAAAGTGTGTCCTCTAAGACCAGGAACAAAACAAGGATGCCCACTTTCACCATTTCTACTCAATACAATACTGGAAATCTTAGCCAGAGCATTTAGATGAGAGAAAGGAATAAAAGACATCTTAACTAGAAAGAAGTCAAATTGTTTCTGTTTGAAAATGACATGATCTTATATTCAATAAACACTAAAGACTATACCAAAAAATTATGAAAACTGATTTTGAAAATGTAGTAAATTTGCAGGATACAAAATCATCTTACAAATATCAGTAGCGTTTTTTTTTTACCAAAAAAGTGAACCATCTGTAAAAGAAATGAAGAAAACAATCAAATTTATAATAATTACCCCCCAAAATAGTTAGGAATAAATTTAACCAAGAAAGTAAAAGCCTACACTGAAAACTATAAAACATGGATGAAAGAAATTGAAGATGATTCAAATAAATGGAAAAATATCCCATGTTCAAGAATGGGAATAATTAATATTGCTAAAATATTCATACTGCTCAAAGTGATCTACAGAGCCAATGCAATTGCTATCAAAATTCCAATAACATTTTTTACAGAAATAGAAAAAGCAATTTAAAAATTCTAATGGAACTACAAATGAATTTGATTAGCAAGAGCTCTCTTTAGTAGAAAAGATCAAAGCTGGAGGCATTACCCCACCTGACTTCAAAATAAACTAGACTATAGAAATCAAAACAAGATGATGTTGGTAATTTTTTAAAAAGACACATTCATCAACAAAACAGAATAAAAAGCCCAGAAATAAATTCATATCTCTACAACCAACTGGTTTTCAACAAAGGTGACATAAACACACATTGGGGAAAGAACAGTCTCCTCAATAGATGATGCCATGAAAATTGGATATCCATATGCAAAAGAATAAATCTGGCTTCATGACACTTAATGGAACAAAGATCATCTAGACATGACCTCAGTGAAGAGACAATCCACAAAATGGTAGAAAATTTTGCAAATGGTACATTTGGCAAGGGATTAATGTTTAAAATATATAAGAAATTTAAATAACTCAATAGCAAAAAAAATCCACAAATAATCCAATTAAAAATGAGTAAAAGATCTTATTAGATATTTCTCAAAAGAAGGCATACAAATAGCCACAGGTATATGAAGATAATGCTCAACATCACTAATCATCAGGGAAATGTAAGTCAAAAACCAAAATTAGATATCATCACACCCCAGTTAAAATGATTATTATCAAAAAGACAAAAAAAAAAACTCATGCTGACAAGGATTTGGAAAAAGACAAACTCTTATGCACAGTTGGTGATAATGCAAATTTGTAGAGCCATTATGGAAAGCAATATGGAGATTCCTCAAAAAATTAAAAATAGAGCTACAATTTAATCCAGCAATCCCAATAATGAGGAGCTAGCAAAATAACAAATGAAATCAGTATGTCAAAGGATATCCATCCTCCCATGTTTATTGCAGCATGATGCACAATAGATAAGCTATGGGATCAATCTAAGTGTTCAGCAATGGATAAATAATTTTAAAAGGAAGTATATATACACAATGGACTACTTATTCAGCCATTTTAAAAAAATGAGATCTGGTCATTTGTGATCATAAGGGTGGAGCCCAGAGGACAGTATATTAAGTAAAATAAGCTAGACATAGAAAATATGGTATAATTTCACTCATATGCAAAATCTTTAAAAGTTGATCTAATGGAAGTACTAAATAGAACAGTAGTTAGGGGACTGAGGACTGTAGGGGGGAGGAGGGAATGAAGAGATGTTAATTAATGGGCAAGAAGTTAAATTTAAAAAGAAGAATAAATTCTGGTGTTCTATAGCACAGTAGGGTGACTATAGTACAGTATTACATATCTTAAAATAGCTAAAATAGGCAATTTAGAATGATCCCTCAACAAAGAAATGATAAATGTTTGAGGTGATTACTATGCTAATTACTCAGATTTGATTGTTGCCCAATGTATATTTGTATGAAAATATCACATTGTATCTCATAAATCCATATAATTATTTGTCAATTAAAAATAAGTTTAAAAAATAGAAATTTTAAAAATTTATAAAGTTCCCACTGAATATATTGTAACCAAACCTATCAGACCACGAGCTTCTGGTAAAAAATAATTATATTTTTAGAATAAATTTTCAGAGCATAAGTGTAAATAAAATTATAGTGAATTAAATCTCTACTTATCTTCCAAGGTCCTCAGTCTGCTCCATTCTATCTGTTACTCTAAACTGCTTTAAGTTTTACTAAAATCTGATTAGCCTGCTCATTACCACAAACACATTGTTACTTCTGCATTCATGACTCTTAGTTAATCATTTTTCCACTGAATATGCCATCTTGTATCTTACCTATTTGCCCTCTGATTCATGAGCTCCTCTTATTTCACCAGCTTAAAAACCAAAATTCAAAAGTCTTATCTGTAACTTTTTAATCTCTCTCATATGCACACTATAAAAACATAGCAGATAATAAATACTTGCAGATTTATTGACAATGAATTTACTGGTGTTAAAGTAATAACTGTAACTATTGAGTTACATAATCAATATGAAAGTGAGTCATTTATTTTTTTAAAACTTTTAATATTTTTATTTTAAAGATGTAGAATACAATTCAGGGATAGGTATACAAATGTTCATTATACAGGTACCCTTGCTGATAAGGTGTGCTGCCCCTCCCCCTGCAGATTCCCACTACTGCCACTCCTGCCACACCCAACAGTTTCCCACTACTGCCAATCCTCTTTTTTTTTTTTTTTGAGTTGGAGTCTCACTCTGTCGCCCAGACTGGAGTGCAGTGGCGGCTCCCGGCCACCGCAGCCTTGAGCTGCTGGGCTTCGGTGATCCTTCGGCCTCAGCCTTCCAAGCAGCCGTAATTACAGGCATGCGCTACCACGCCCGGCTAATTTTTTGATTTTATTGTAGAGATGAGGTCTCGCCAATCCTTTTTTATAGTATTATGACAATTGTTCAAGATCCACTTATGAGTGAGAACATGTGATACTCAGTTCTTTGTTTCTGTGATAGATCACTCAGTATGATAGACTCTAAGTCCATTCAGTTTGAATGAAGTTCATGATTTGTCCTTTTTTATAGCTGCATAATAGTCCATCGTGTATCTGTACCACATTTTTTTTTTATCCAGTCCTCTTTTGATGGGTAGCATGGTTGGTTCCGAGTTTTTGCTATTGTGAACAATGCTGCAATAAACATACATGTTCAGGTATCTTTTTCATAGAGTGATTTGAGTTCTTTCAGCTATATTCCCAGTAAGGGGATTGTGGGGTCATATGGAAAGTCAATTTCTAGGTCTTTTAGGAATCACAACACTGTTTTCCACAGAGACGGTTTACACTCCCACCAACAGTATAGAAGTGTTCCCTTTTCACCACATCCTCTCCAGCATCTGTTGTTTTTTGAGTTGTTCATGATGGCCATCCTAACTGGAGTTAGGTAGTATCTCAGGGTAAGTTTTAATTTGCATTTCTTTGATGAATACTGAGGCTAAGCATTTTTTCATGTATGTGTTGGCTGTCTTCTTTTGAGAAGTTTCTATTCATATCTTTTGCCCACTTTGTAATGGGGATGTTTGTTTTTTTTCTTTTTGGTACTTTTGTGTTCCTTATAGATCCTAGACGTTAGGCCTTTGTCAGACATAAAGTTGGAAAATACTTTTTCCCAGTCTGTGGGTTGCCTCCCTGCTCTCTTCATGATTTCTTTACCTTTGCAGAAGCTTGTCAGTTTGATGAGGTTCTACTTGTCTATCTTATTTCTTATGTCATACGCACTTGGGGTTTTGATCAGGAATTGGTTGCCAGTTCCAGTTTCCATAAGGGTGTCTCCTGCATTTCTTAAGGTTCTTATAGTTTGAGGTTTTACATTTAGGTCTTCGATCCATTTAGAGTTGACTTTTGTGTATGATGATAGATAGGGCTCTTGTTTTAATCTTCTGCCTGTGGTCAGCGAGTTTTGCTAGCACCATTTACTGAATAGGTTCTCTTCTCCCCAGTGGTTGGTGGTGGAGCTATGTCAAAGATGAGTTGGTTGATTAATTGATGTCTTGCTTCTAGAATCCCTATCCCATTGATCTATATGCTTGTTCTTGTACCAATACCAGGCTGTTTTGATTATTGTAGCTTTATAATAAAGTTTAAAGTCTGAGAGTATGATACTGCCTGCTTTGTTTTTTTGTTTTGTTTTGTTTTTGTTTTGCTGAGGATTGTTTTGGCTATTTGTGGTTGTTTATGTTTCCATATGAATTCCTATATTGTCATTTCCAGGCCTGAGAAGAATGCTACTGGTAATTATTGTGTTAAATCTATAGATTTCCATGGGTAGGATGGACATCTTAACAATGTTGATTCTTCCAGTCCATGAGCATAGAATATTTTTCCATTTGTTTGTGTCATCTTTGACTTCTTTCAGCAGTGTTTTGTATTTTCATTGTAAAGGTCTTTCATGTCTCTGGTTAGGGAGATGCCAAGGTATTTGATTTTGTGTGTGTGTGTGTGACTATTGTGAATGGGATTGTACTTTTTGTTTGGTTCTCTGCCTGCTTGTTGTTGGTGTATAAGAATGCAACTGTCTTTTGCACATTTATTTTATACCCGGAGACTTTACCAAAGTCCTTTATCAGTGTAAGGAGGTTTTTGACAGATTCTCTTGGATTTTTGAATCAAGTCATCTGCAAAGAAGGATAACTTGACTTTCTCTTTTCCTGTTTGGATACACCTGATCTCCTTTGCTTGTCTGATTGCTCTAGTTGGGATTTCCAAAACTATGTTGAACAGGAGGGGTGAGAGTGGGCATCCTTGTCTTGTTTCAGTTTTCAGGGGAAATGGTTCCAATTTCTCTCTGTTTAGCAGTATGCTGACTGTGGGTTTCTCGTAGATGGCTCTTACTGTTTTTAAGTATGTTCCATCTATGCCTAGATGTTAGAGGGCTTTTATTAAGAAGGGGTGCTGGATTTTATCAAAAGCTTTTTCTGTGTCTAATGGTATATCATGTGGTTTTTGTTTTTACATCTGTTGATGTATTTCATTACGTTTTTGGTCTTACAAATGTTGAACGAGCCCTGCAAGCCAGGAATGAAGCCTACTTGGTCATGGTGGATGATTTTTGAGATGTGTTGTTAAATCCAATTTGCTAGGATCTTGTTGAAAATTTTAGCATCTATGTTCACCAAGGATATTGGCCTGTAGTTCTCTTTCTTTGTTGAATCTTTACCTGGTTTGGGTATCAATGTGATGTTAGCTTTCTAAAATGATTTGAGGAGAGTCCCATCTTTCTCAGTTGCCTAGGATTGCTATCACTTTCTCCTTGTATGTTTTGTAGAATTCTGCTGGAAAACCACCTAGTCCAGGGCTTTTTTATTTATTTATTTATGTATTTATGTATTTATTTATTTATTTATTTATTTATTGTAGGCAGTTTTCTTATAACATAGTCAATTTCCTGGATTGTTACTGGTCTATTTAGGTCTTGGTTTCTTCTTGTTTCAACCTGGGGAGGTTGTGTGATGTCAGAAAGTCCTCCATTTTCTTTCAGTTTTCAAGTTTGTTTCCATATAAGTGTACATAGTAGTCTCTGATAATCTTTTGTATTTCTTTGGGGTCAGTTGTGACTTGATCTTTTGCATTTCTGATTATGTTTATTTGGGCTTTTTCTTGATCAGTCTAGCTAGAGGTCTATCAATCTGGTTTATCCTTTCGAAGAACCAGCTTTTTGTTTCATTGATTTTTTTGTATTATCTTTTTGTCTTCTATGTCCCCAATTTGGGTTTTTATTTTGGTTGATCATTTATATTTTTAAAAAAGATCTATTCAGGGAAGTAGGGAGAGAGCAAGTGATTCAATTCACAGAGAAGTGCTTTAGAAATTGAAATTTGATTTATCCCATAGATCAGTCAGTTTAGGATGACTGTATATTTTTGAAAAATGCTGTTAATCACAGAACCTAAAATATAATACTTTAATAGTTTTAATAAGAATTCTTCACAAGTACCAATTTAATTATTGGTTCACTGTCATTTTTAATTTTTAGTTGTTGACTGCAGAGAGAATTTATTCTTATTCCATGATCCCCAATTATGGGCCGATGCAATCTAATACTTATGTGATGAAGTTAAAGACTTTAAATATGGATTTGGAGGTATTCAAGCAGATGCTAAAATTAAGCATTACACTCAGATAAAAAACAAAACAAAACAAAACAATGATTTTTTTCCTCTATCATCCCAGAATTACCCCTTTTCTTCTCAGTTCATCCTGGAGCTATCAAGCATACATCTGAGCTCTGTGATCTAAGTTGTGTGCACGAAAGCTATCTTACTTTATAAAGCATATATTACCCATTAATATATAAGCATACTACATTATCTTTTGGATAACCACAAAAACTCATCTGCTAATTGTGGTTTTGACTTACCACAATAAATTCTTTTCAATAATAGCCCTAGAAATAAAGTGATAGAATGATCTCAATTATAGTTAAGCAACATCCAACAAATTACCATTAAACAAAAAAACAAAGCCTAAATTTAAATATTTTCTCTTGGCCTGTCACAAGAAGAAATGTTAAAGAGAAAAAAATGATGGGGAATAATGTACTCTTATACATGCAAATAATTTTTGATATTATTGAATAAATGATATTTGTTTTGGTCATATAAAAATTAAGAGTTATATTGGGAATACTGAGATTATCTGTACAAGAACACAAAGTTGACAACATTTCTTGTTTTTCCTGCAAAAATCAAGTTTATATTAGGTTCTTTTCCTATTATTGCCCAATACTCAATTGCCTACATCTTTATGAACTTGGGGGATAATTCATTGTTAAAACAAATGTATCATGAATGATAAAACTTCCTGTGCTTCATTCTTTGGCATGTGTTTCGCCAACTCTTCCAATACCATTTGCTAAATAAGGTGTCCTTTCCCCAGAGTTTTTTTTTTTTTTTTTTGTCAGCTTTGTCTAAGATTATATGGTTGTATGCCAGTGGCTTTATTTCTGGATTCTCATTTCTGTTCCATTGGTCTATGTGTCTATTTTTGTACCAGTACCATGCTGTTTTGGTTATTTTTGCCTTGTACTAAATTTTGAAATATGGTAACTTGATGCCTCCAACTTTGTTCTTTTTGCTGAGGCAGTCCTAAAGTGGGGAGGAAGAAGAGAGTGGTAAGGGTGGAATCCACTAGGTTCCATGTTCACCATCTGGATGATGGGCTCAATAGTAGCCCAAGCCTACATATTTCTATGTAACAAACCTGCACATGTACCCCCTGAATCAAAACAGAAAATTAAAAAATAATTTTTAAAAATAAAATTTTAATTAAAAAAAAGTTTCCTATGGTTTTAAATGAAGTCCCATAATTGCAAAAATATGAAGAGGACCCCCCACACACACAAAAAGCAGATTTTGTTTATTAAGAAACTGTGTATTTATTCTTACATGTTTAAATCAGTCACCTTCAAAGTACATTCTGCTTGATGCAGTACACCTATTGAGACACTTTTTCCATTACTCAAAACAGTTTTTGAACGCATCAATTTTGATGCATTTTAGTGCATCTGCCGTTTTTTGTTTCAAATCTTGCACATCAGCAAAATGTTTCCTTTTGAGTACCTTTTTCATCCAGGAAATTAAAAAAAGTCACTTGGGGCAAGATTGGGTGAATAGGAAGGGTGGGGCACAGAGGTATGCTGTTCTTTGTCAAATATTGCTGAACACTCAGCACAAAGTGAGCACAAATATTGTCATAGTGGAAGAACCAGTCACCTGTTTGCCACAACTTGGGATGTTTCTTTCACCAATCGTGATGCAACCTTCTGAAAACCTCCAGATAAAAACTTTTTTTTTTTTGACCATTTGATCTAGGGGAACAAATTTTGACTGTACTATAGGGAGTCTGCCCTCCAAAAGATAATTCTGGGTTTTGGAGGGCCCCCATCATATTTTAAAAGAATTATACAAAGTTTAGAGGAAATGTTAAAAATCAGAAAATGATATTTTTCAGCTTTTTAAATTCCCTTCGTTGATAATTTCAAAAAGCAATTAAGAAGCAAAAAGTTACACAGTGTGAAATCTGTAAATTTAATTAAAATAACATAATTTAAAATGATTTACTTGCAGATTTTTTGGGCCACTTCCCACCACCTTGGCTGTGCAGTAGCTCACTGTCATTTTGACATCTACAAATATTACTATGTCTGCCATTATTGCCCTGGGCAGTACAGCACCAGAAACCATTTCAATATATGATAGACAAAGTGCCCTGTACTTTGGGCAATTCAACCCCCTTAGGCTATAATTCAACCACCTTCATCAATCTGAGATTATAGGAGAGTTTCGTGATGAATTTGGAAGGATGTGGAGAACTGAGAAAGATAAAAAATGACAAACCGTGCATTCTAAGGAATAATGAAATCGTAAGGATATAAATATCACGTTATTAATAGATAGAGCATGAGCACTGTGGTCCATCAGGCTTAAATACAAACGTTGACTTTGTCACTGACTTGTGTGGTCTTCAGTTAACCAATAACTTAATCACTTGGAGGTCCTTTTTATTTATCTATACAGAGGTAATAGAAATATATTTTTTGCAGAGATTTTGTGAGAATTAGATATGATAAGCAATGCTAAGTGCCCAGCATAGTTCATGGCACTTAATACAATCTCAATGAAAGCAAATTCATCTGATTGCATGCTTTTTGTCTACTGTTAAAGTTGTGAAACACCTTCTCCTTTCTTCTGAACATATTTGAATCCTACAAATTTACTTTGAAATGTTCTCTAAGGCTCCAGCCTTCAGAAATCTTTCTCTTCCTTTTGTGAATGATCCCCTGTGATTCTTGCTGTATGTTCCATTCCCATGGCACGATCTCTTATTCCTTAGTGCTGTCACTAATTCTTTTCTCCAAATATTCTGTTGCCAGGGAAAACAACTATGATACAATGAAGACTCCCTATGGAATGGGAATACCACTTGAAGACTGCCCTGGTCATTGTGATAATGGGCTTTGCAGTAAGTAAGATCCATTTTGCATCTTTAAGTGGTGATGTCTATATGGACACTGAAGTTACTGTGGGAGACAGGCTCAGATTCTGTTCTATGTATGTCTCCACTCTGCTTCTGGGCCCCTCTTTTCCCACTTCAGTCTTCCTTCTCTTGGCAACAAACATAGAACTAAAAATTAAGTGGTAAGTTCAGCTGCCATTTGATGGTATTGATGACGAAAATAAGATAAACATTGATGTAGTCATGCAAAGTAAAGTTAAGCCAAGCCAAAGTAGAGATGAAGTTTTTCCCTCTAGCTTCCTCTAGTCTCTCTTTAGTTGATTTTTTTTTTCTCATTGGAAACTAACCAACTACACAGTCTGGGAATAGGATCAAGCTCAATGTACTCTTTCCCTTCAAGAAAGGCCAGAAAATACATGAAGACATGAAGGGGAAACTTGATGCTGTTCTTCCTAGTATAGCTTCTTCCATGCTTTCTTTCTCTCTGTCTCTCTGTCTCTGTCTCTCTCTCTCTCTCTCTCTCTCTCTCTCTCTCTCTCTCTCTCTCTCTCACACACACACACACACACACACACACACACACACACACACACAGTCTCTCTCTCTCTCTTTCTCTCTCACCCTCTGCCAACTATGTCACTTGATTCCTTCGTAACAACTACATGTCATGGGAAGCGGGCACTGAAAAACAACTCTGAGCTATTTTAAGCACATATGTTGAAGATCCCAGTAAGACTTTCATTTATCCCCAGACACTGCAAACACACACAAATACACATAGCAGAATCACTGCTAATATAAGACACTATTACTTTGCATGGTTGCTACTCTGACCGGGATGCACAGTTTGCTGAATGGAGTGTAAGATGGATTCATGTTCCCTGTTTGCTACCCTTGCCCCTTTGTATGATCTACTCATTACACAAGCACATGTGACAGCACACATACACACGCAGACACATATATACACACTGGACTAAATAAGTAGCGCTTGAAATGTAGTGAGAATTAAGACTATTTCTGTTATTTTTTGCCTACCTTATTGGAATGGGGTTGGGAAATTTATTTGGTTTCATAAAGCTCCTGTGTTGTGAGAATGTTCTCTCTGTTACATCAGGTATGTCTACTAAACAGTTTAAGCCTATCACTTCTTATTTATGTAGTGAGCATAAAAAATATATAAAGATTAAATTCTACTCATAAGCAGACCCCGAGCAATTATCATAATACTATAAGAAAGGGATTGGCAGTAGCGGGACCCACTTCATCAATAAAGGTACTCAAGTCAGGTGAAGTGGGAATCAAAGTCAGGCCCAAACTTTACTTCTACATGACCATGTGTATACCTAATCCTGAATTATACCCCACATCTTTAAAATTAAAAAAAAAAACTTAAAGAAAGCAAAAGGGTCTTTCTTGAGGTAATCTTGGATAACTAATATTTAAATCTAAGAAGCAGCATTTTATTTTACTGTTGCTTCATTTTAGTCAATCCTTGCATGTATATGGATAAGTTCACAAATTGTGCTTATTTTGTCAGGAAAAAAAGGATGTGATACAAAAATGGCAAACAAAAACTGCCAGACTACCTGCATATGTCTTTCAGAAACAAAATAGAGCATCTTTAAATGGCAATGTTTCCTTCTCAAGGAAAGTGACTCCACTTAAAATGAATCACTACAAAAAATTTGTCTTCTTTTAAATGATCACATAAGTTTTGAAAGTATTTTATTGAATACATGCTAACAACTTTATCAATTAAAGCTAGTAGTATCTGAGCAAAAACAATTAGGTAATAAAAACAGTAAACTGAATGACTGATAAAAATGTAATGCTGAATTTAATAGTATTTAGTTATCATAATCGGTAACGTGCTAAAAGCTTTGTGTAACTCTAATGAATAAATGTTTTGAAACATTCAAAGCATAGGGCTCAGAAATTGCTTTCTTTTCTAAGGAATTTTAAAATTCCTCGGTGAGGGTGAATAACTGTGTCCTGACTGACATGTGTAGTCCAAAGATGACACAAGGAGATGCTGCAGTGAAACTGGGTCTCCTAATCTCAATGATAATTTAAAATTTACACATATCTAAGTCTGTTGGCAGAAATGTGAACGAAGTTGCTATAGTGATGACCCACAAACACTTACAAATTCCTGGACTTAAACCAATTTACAGATTTGGGCTCAGTTTCTAGAGAAAGGGCCCAGCAGTGCAATCATGAATATATTCCATGAGCCTTTCTTCAAGCCTTTCCCCAAAGGAACCTGGGTTGGGGCCTTTTGTCAAGGTGACAAACACTGAAAATTGGGAGAAACTTTTTTAATTTATTTTTTATTCTAGATTCAAGAAATACATGTTTGTTATGTAGGCATATTGCATACTGGTGAGGATTGGGCTTCGGGTGTCCCCATCTCCCAAATAGTGAATATTATACCTGACAGATGACTTCTGAATCTTCGACCTCCTTCCTAAGTCCCCCCTTTTAGTGTCCTCAGTATTTGTTTTTTCTATCTTTATGTCAATTTAGTTCTCACATATAAGTGAGAACATGTGGCTTTCTGTTTCTTTTTTTTTTTTTTTTTGAGTTGGAGTCTCACTCAGTCACCCAGACTGGAGTGCAGTGGCCGCTCCCGGCCACCGCAGCCTCGACCTGCTGGGCTCAGGCGATCCTTCCGCCTCAGCCTTCCAAGTAGCTGGAACTACAGGCATGCACTACCATGCCTGGCTAATTTTTGATTTATTGTAGAGATGAGGTCTCACCAAGTTGCCCAGGCGGGTCTCAAACCCACGGGCTCAGGCAATCCAGGCTTTCTGTTTCTGAGTTAGTTCACTTAGGATGATGTTCTCCAGCTTTATCCAAGTTGCTGCAAAGGACATGGTTTTGTTTTTGTTTTTTTTTTATGACTGCATAGTATTCCATATTTTCTTTATTCAGTCAATCATATATGGGCACTTAGCTCTGTTCCTTGACTTTGCTATTGTGAATGGTGCTGTGATGAACATACAATTACAGGTTTCTTTTTTATATAATGATTTTTTTTTCCTTTGGGTAGAAACCAAGTAGTGGGTTTCCTGGGTCAAGTGGTAGTTCTATTTTTAGTTATTTTAGAAATATATATCATGTTTTCCATAGAGAAAATTTGTTTACATTCTCACCAATAGTGTATGAGCGTTCGTTCCCTTTTCTCTGCATCCTCACCGACAGCTGATGTTCTTTGATTTGTTAATAATAGCAATTCTGCCAGGTGTAAGATGATATTTCATTATGGTTTGGGGGGTTTATTATGGTTTTGGGGTATATTTCATTATAGTTAACTCACTTAAAGCTAATTTTAATCTCTGAAGACCTAAGTCTACCGCCATAGTACACAGGTGAGAGTGGAATGTATAAAGATCAAAGCAATGAGCTCTTGACTCAGTACATCTCAGATTAGCACTAGTAGAACTGTAGACTGATCCTTTGGTTAATTCTCCAGTCCCAAGCTAGAGAGTAGAAATAAACATCTTAGAAATTCTCAAAAATCCCATATTGGTTCTCCAACATGAAGATTTATAATTATCATGATAAAAAGAGCCATTGGCAGCCTCTGGAACTACCCATGCACCCTTAGCAAGATAGCAAGACAAGAATAAGTTTTCATGCCTTGGTTATTACAGAAATTTGTGTTATAATCAAGACATAAAAATTACAGAGATAATAAGTGTGACCACATCTCTATTTAAATTACCCATTCTCCTAGTGAAAAAAAGCAAGACAGTTTATGGGTGATAGCAATAAACTTGCACAAACTTAATCACATGGTAGCACCATGCACAACCGTAATTATAGTTATTATAACTTTATCAGAGCAAATCAACATAGTTTCTAGACAGAAACATGTCTATTGAATTATAATTAATAGGGCTCTTAAGAATTATGCTAAATGTAGTCTGTCTGAATCCTACACATGAAAAAAACAAAATCTCTGTGACACCACATCTGTTTATGGCATATTTTACTGAACACTTTAAGTCCACTGTTGAGAACTACTGCTCAGAAAAAAAAAAATTTTTCTTTCAAAATATTACTTCTTGTTGATCATGCACCTACTCACTCACGAAAGCTGATGAGGATGTAAAAGAAGATTAATATTGTTTTCATGCCTGCAAACACAACATTCATTCTACTGCACATGGATCTGGGAGTAATTTTGACTTTTAAGTCTTATTATCTAAGAAATATATTTCATAAGGCTGTAACTGCCCAAAAGGTGATCCTCCAACAGGCTGTGGGCAAAGTAGATTGAAAATCTCTAAAAATGATTCACCATTCCACATGCCATTAAGAATATTGTGATTTCATGGGATGAGGTCAAATATCAACATTAACAGGAGTTTAGAAGAAGTTGACTACAATCTTTACAGATGACTTTTAAGGGTTCAAGACTTCAGTGAAGGATGTCACTGAAAATATGATGAAAATAGCAAGAAAACTAGAGTTAGAAGTGGAGCCTGAATATGTGCTTGAATTGCTACAATCTCATGATCAACTTTGAATGGATGAAAAGTTGTTTTTGCTTCTTATGCATGAGCAAAGAAAGTGGTTTCTTGAGATAGTATCTACTTCTGGGAAAGATGCTGTGAACATTGTTAAAATGACAAAGGATGTAGAATATCACATAAACTTAGTTGATAATGCAGTGACAGGGATTGAAAAGATTGACTTCAATCTTAAAAGTTCTACTGTGGGTAAATGCTACCAAGCAGCATTGCATGCTAAGGAGAAATATTTCATGAAAAGAAGATTCAATCAACGTAGCACACTTTATTGTTGTCTTGATTTAAGAAATTACCACAGCCACCTCAATGTTCACAACAACCACACTAATCAGTCAGCAGCCATCAACAATGAGTCAAGAGCCTCCACCAGAAAAAAGATTCCAACTCGCTAAAGGATCAGATGGATCGTTAGCATTCTTTAGCAATAAAATATTTTTAACTAAGGTATGTATGTTCCCTTTTTTAGTTATGATGTTATTGCATGCAATAAACTAGAATATGGTGTAAGCATAACTTTTATATGCACTGGGAAACCAAAAAATTCATGTGACTTTATTGAAATATTCACTGTGTTGTAGAGTTGAAACTCCCTATACACCTCTCTTATTTTTTCTACCCCATCTTGAATTTGTTATCATGCCCATGAACATCAATATAGTTTTTTCATAGACATATTTCTAGACATATTTGATAATTTTTAATATCGCCAGACTATATAAATGCTAACATACTGTACACAATCACAAATAACTTGCTTTATTATCTCAATATTATGCTTTGGAGATTATTTATTTTGACATTATCAGTCTTGTCACATTCATTTTATTCTTTTGTATAAGCATTGAATTGTATTCTCCAAAACAATTTATTGATTCATTCTCCAAATGTGGCCATTCAGATTGTCACCAAGTTTTCACTCTTATGATATACATTTCTGTACTTGTCCTTGTAAACATGTACCAACATTCTCTCAGACTAAAATTGCTGGGCCAAAGGTAATTTGCATCTTCAGCTTTACTGGAAATTGCCTAATTATTCACCAAGCTAGCAGGACCAGTTTACACTCCCAACAGCAAAGAATAGAATTTCCAGTTTCTCTTGAAACACTTGATTGTATTACTTTTTAAAAAATTGTCCAAAATGACACCTCATTATGGCTTATTTATTTATTTATCTATCCATTCATCTATTAGTGATGTGAGATTGCAAATATCTTCATGTATTACTTGACCTTTTGGAAATTTTCCTTAGTGTACTACCTGTTCTCATGATCTAGGTCTATTTATGGTGGCAATGTGTATGTGTATGGGAAAAAGGGAGAGAGTGTTTTCTTCTTAAGAATAAGAGTTATTTGTATTGTTTAAATAATTATCTGTAACTTATAGGCTTTGAAAATATTTTCTTCCTGTTCGTGGTTTACCTTTTTCATTCATTTTTTAATAGTGAGTTTTGGTACAAAGAACTTAAAATTTTTATATAATTAAAGTTATTTGTCTTTTCTTCTGTTTTATTATTATTATTTTGCTTTTTTGCCTTCTGTGCTTATTAAGAAATTCTTCCTTACCTCAATTTTGTAAAATACTATGGTATCTTAAAAATATTAAAAGTTTTATTTCTCATAAAAAATAGATATAAGTAGAGTATCCCTTATCCAAATTGCTAGAGACATTCAGTTTTTCTTAAATTTTGAAATAGTTGCATACACATAATGACATATCTTGGTGATGGGCCCTAAATCTAAACACAAAATTCACTTATGTTTAAAATGCATTTTACAGACATAGACTGATGATATTTTATATTTTTAAAAAATTATGTGCATGAAACAAAGTTTGTATACACTGAACCATCAAAAAGTAAAGATGCCACTATCTCATGCAGACACTCATGTCATCCATGTAGACAATCTAAGGTTGTTTGGCATTCCTGAATTCCTATTCAAGCCGTATATACAATCATTTTGTTACACTTATTTATACATAAAAAAATACTGTTATACCATTAGTGCAGTAAAATAATAATAATGTGCTTGGGGTACCTAAACAGCGTGGTAGCAGCACCAGAGTACACCTATCAGCTGTTAGCAACAACAGACAGACTTTCAGTCTCCACCTATGATGCTGTGTTTTGATTAAAATGTTACTGTGACTGAGCATAGTCACTCACGCCTATAATCTCAGCACTTTGGGAGGCTGAAATGAGAGGATTGCCTGAGCCCACGGGTTTGAGACCAGCCTGGGCAACTTGGTGAGACCTCATCTCTACAATAAATCAAAAAATTAGCCAGGCGTGGTGGCGTGTGCCTGTAGTTCCAGCTACTTGGAAGGCTGAGGCAGAAGGATCACCTGAGCCCAGCAGATCGAGGCTGCTGTGGCTGGAAGTGTGCAACTGCCCTCCTGCCTGGGTGACAGAGTAAGACACCTACTCAAAAAAAAAAAAAAAAAAAAAGTTACTGTATCTTGTATTTTTTTAAGTGAGAAAAAGCATCAGAAATAATTGAGGGACCAGAAATTGAGTCCTCTAGGAATAAGGAGGCTTTCTGCAGAATGGCTTAAAAAGACATTTTAAAACATGTTTAAAAGTCTCATTAACAACAGTTCTTGTCACAAAATTTTCTCATTGGTTTTACTGACATGATTTCTTGTTCTGCTATGAATGCATGCTGCTCTAATCCTTCAGTAGGTCTATCACACATTTTCACCATGCCATCTGTGAAAATGTTTTCTACAGTGTTAACCTCAACTATTATCATGATCACCTTGATTCAGGACCATTTTATCTATTTTGCAGTTGAAGAGGGCTGAAAGCATCTTTTTTTCCCTTTGGGACACTGAATAAACTGTGTATTTTGTGCCTCTTATGATTTCTATCAGTCATATGAAATCAAGTGTGAAATTTTCTATTTGTGGAATTATGTCAGTGCTCAAAAAGTTTTGAATTTTTGAGCATTTTGGATTTTAAATTTTCATACTAATTATGCTCAACCTGTGTTGATAGTTTTTCAAATGTCATGATGATGTGCATTTGTGTAGCTCTTTCTATAATCACTGAATAGCCATTCCATAGGGCTTCCTAATCTTGAATTCAAATCTTTCCATTCTGGGAAATTTTTTAAATTACCTATTTGAAAATGTCCTATTCTCTGTTCTTTGTTCTTTCTTTCTTTACATATTCAGATGTTGAACCCATTGATTGTTTCTCTTATTTTCATCACTTTTACTCCCATTTTACATTTCCTTTGTTACTGGTGTTTTTTTACTTGCAAAGAGCTTTCTTCAACTTTGTCTTTTAAGCTTCTTGCTGATTTTTTAAATGTCTGCTATTATTTTTTAATAATGTATCTGTTTTTAACATTTTCTTCCTTTCTTATATTGTCCTTATTTCCTCTGAGTTCCTTTTCTTTTTCATTTTCATCTCAAACAGTATTAAATCCATGATGACTCTGGTTGTTTATTTATATGTAAGAAGGAAACACTAAAACACAGGTAAGAAAGTTAGTGTGCAAGCTTTCTGCTTGACAGGAAAGCATCATACTAGGGTGATAATTAGAAAATTGTTATCTGCATATTTATATAAGTACATTCTTTTTATTGTTCAGTATATCCAAAGAGAAATCTTTCAAGCCCCTGATTCAGTAGTTCAAAACACATTTCTGAATTCTGGTAGTTGATTAAAGGAAGATAAACATATGTCCAGGCATTTATTTAGTCCTCATATTTTTAGTATAGTAACTCTCCTTCAGCTATGCTTGCGTCCCGGATGCCTGAATACCACCTGGTTTAACCAGTCTGAAGAGTAAATCTTCTGCTGGAAGGAGTAACAGAAGTCATTTTGATCCTCAGAAAAAGAGAGGGATTAGGAATTTGTTGTCTATTCTGATGTGCATAAAGTTGTTTCCTATGTTTTCTTCTTGGATTCTTATAGTTTGAGGTTTTACATTTAGGTCTTTGATCCATTTTTGTATATGTGATAGGCAGGAGTTGACTTTTGTATATGGTGATAGGTAAGGGTCCTGTTTCTTTTTTCTGCATGTGATCAGTCAGTTTTCCCATCATTTGCTAAGTATGGTTTCCTTTTCCCGGTGATTGTTATTAGTGGCTTGGTCAAAGATGAGCTGGTTAAGAGGCCCAGTTTTTGCTTCTGGAAGCTCTGTCCTATTTCACTGGTCTATTGTGCCCTATTCCTGCACTAATACCAAGCTGTTTTGATTACTGTAGTCTTGTAATAATGTTTAAAGTCTGGAAGTGTGATACCTCCTGCTTTGTTCCTTTTGCTGAGGATTGCTTTGGCTATTCATGCTCTTTTTTGTTTCCATATGAACTTCTGTATTGTCATTTCCAGGTATGAGAAAAAATGATGTTGCTAATTTGATATATATTGAATTAATCTGTAGATTGCCTTGGGTAGAATGGACATTTTGACAATATTGATTCTTCCAATCCATGAGCATGGAATTTTTTAATTTGTTTGTTTCATACTTTATTTCTTTGAGCAGTGTTTTGTAGCTCCCATTGTAAGGGTCCTTTACTTCTCTGGTTAGGTGATGCAAAGGTACTTTATTTTTTGGTGTGTGGCTATTGTGAATGGGATTGCAAAGGCCATAAAAGTTAAGAAAGACAAGTGGGACCACATCAAAATGAAAAACTTTGCACAGAAAATTTGCACAGCAAATGAAACCATCAAAAGAGTAAAGAGAAAAAATGGGGAAAAAAATTTGCAAATTATGCATTTGATAGAGACCTAATATCCAGAATCTAAAAGGAATTCAAACAAAGTGAAAGAAAAAAACATTAAAAAGTGGGCAAAGGACATGAATAGATACCTCTCAAAAGATGACATACTAGCAGCCAATAGACATGTGAAAAAATGCTCAGCCTCACTAATCATCAGAGAAATGCAAATCAAAATTACAATGAGATACCACCTAACTCCTGTAAGAATGGCTATTATTAGTAAGTTAAAAAAAAAAACAGATGCTGGTGTGGGTGCAGAGAAAAAGGAACACTTCCATACTATTGGTGAGAGTGTCAGATAGTTCAGCCTCTATGAAAAGCAGTGTGGCAATTCCTAAAAAAATAAAAATTGAACCTCCAGCATCTCGCTTGTGAGAATATACCTGGAGGAACATAAGTCATTCCACAAAAAGGACACCTGCACATGCATGTTTATTGCTGCTCTATTCACAATGGCAAAAACATAGAACCAAACTTACTGTCCATTTAAAGTGGACTGAATAAAGAAAATGGTTCATATACATGATGGAGTATTATGCAGCTATAAAGAAGAACAAAAACATGGACTTCACAGCTAACTGAATGGAGTTAGAGACCATCATACTAAGTGATTTATCACAGAAACAAATAACTGAATACTGCATGTTCTCACTTATAATTTTAACCTGAATAGTCACATTAGTACAAGAGAGGGTTCAGCAGTGGCTGGGCACTGAGCACTGCTGGGGGGGGAGAAAGGAAGGAGAGTGGAGGGCACGTGACAACACAAAGGGTACCTGTTTCACTACCAAGGGGAATGAGAGCAGGTTTAGAAGCCCAAATTTCATTTGCATGCAACCTACTTATGTAGTTAACCCCACATCTCTATAATAAAACAAAATTTTAAAAATATTAGCCAAGCATTGTAATGCATGCCTATAGTCCCAGCTCCTCGGGGGACCAAGGAGTAGGGATCATCTGAGCCCAGGAGGTCGAGGCTGCAGTCAGTGGTGATCAAGCCACTGAACTCCATCTGAGGCAACAGAGTGAGACTCCAGCCCAGTTAATCAATATAAAGTATACAGGAGGATGTGCAGAGGTTACATGCAAATACCACACAGTTTTATGTAAGGGACTTGAGTACCTGAGGATTTTGTTATCTGCAGAAAGTCCTAGAACCAATCCCCCACAGATACTAAGGGACAACTGTGTATAAGAGATGCTCAATAAATATTTGTTGAATTGCAAAGAAAGAACGAAAGAAGAAAAGAAAAGGAATTAATCTAAATGCTTCAAATAGGGGCTTTTGGCTATGACCATACCACCCTGAATATGCCTGATCTACTGTATCAAGCAATTATCTTATTAAAAAATCCATCCACTCCTACAATTCTGAACACTTTGTCTTGCTATTTCCTGAGACTTCCTTGGGTTTTAGATCACAAACTAGCCACTTCTGAGCTTTCCACTATTAGTCAGTGTTCAAATTTTTTTACTTTGCTAAGTCATTTAATTCTTGGCTTTTCAGAATCCAAAGTTTGAATTTGCTTTCCCTTTTATCCCTCTATCCAAATATGAATGGGGTTTTGGGAGGGAATGGTAATAAAAATATGTTCAAGTCACCATATTAACTACCCATTAGTTCTCACTAGTGTAAAAAGTAGATCACTAAGAATAATAAAGAATTATAGTCAAAGCAAATTTGTATATATTATCTATTATATGTACTTTGGAAATATTTGAACATCAAACACATGTATGTCTTTAATTCTAAGTATTAGTAAATTACAGTCCAACAGCATACAAAATCCAAAAGCATATCCTGTAAGATTAACCAAATACACAGCAAAGCACAGTAAAAAATATATATAAAGCAACATTATTCGTTGTATGGTATTACTTACATGAGATTATGAATTTTAAATTTCTTATGCATTATAAAAAAATAAATATCTGTTTTCTCTTCAGAAAAAAATTTTGAAAATTAAGATGTAGTCAAATTTGTTGCCCTCAACCTCTTATTTTTCTTCCAGTGAGAAACTCTAAATATATACACATACGTGTATATATACATAAAAATGAGAAGTTCTATCCACATACATGTCTATAGAAATAATTGTCATTATTATTCAATCAATGCAAATACTGAATAGCCATATGAAAAGAAAATATATCTAAGTCCCACCTCACCTCAACCCACAATAAAAACAAACCAAAATCTTTTTTTTCAGTTTATTTTATGTTGTTATTTTCTTTTATTTTTTTAAATTACTATAAAGATGTGTGGTACAATTCAGGGTTAGGTATACTAACGTTGATTATGCAGGTACTCTTGTTGATGAGGTGTGCCCCTCCTTCCCCAGCAGTTTCCTTCAACTGCCAATCCCACCTCCATCCCTGACAGTTTCCCATTACTGCCAATCCCTTTCTTAAAGTATAATTGTTCAAGGTCCACTCATGAGTGAGAACCATATGGTACTCTGTTCTTTGTTTCTATGATAGATCACTGAGTATGATTAATTCTAAATCCATCCAAGTTGCTGCAAAGTTCATATGTTTGTCCTTCTTTAGGGCTGCATAATATTCCATTGTGTATATGTACCACATTTTTTTAATCCAGTTCAGCTTCGATGGGCAACATAGTTGGTTCCATGTTAAACCAAACTTTAAAACCATGAACCAAAAATAATAAAAATAAACCAAAAGAAAAGGGAAATATGGGTCCTGTGCAGTGGCTCAGCCTGTAATCCCAGCATTTTGGAGGCCAAGGCGAGAGGATTGCCTGAGCCTGGGGTTTCAAGACTGGCCTGGACAACTCAGTGAGACCTTGTCTCTACAATGAATCACACACACACACACACACACACACACACACACACACACACACACACAACCCAGCTGGGTGCAGTGATGTGCATCAGTAGTCCCAGCTACTTGGAAAGCTGAGGCGGAAGGTTTGCCTAAACCCAGCAGGTTGAGACTGCGGTGGTCGTGAATGTGTCACTGCACTCTAGCCTGGGCAACCAGAGTGGGATTCCAACTCAAAAAAGAAAAAGAAAATATGAAAGAATATTTTAGTAAAATTGATGTGGAGAAAATCCTTTAATTATGTACCAAAACCAAGAAGCATAAAGGAACTGAATGATAAATTTAACTACATAAAAATTAGTGATATAACCTAGTATTTTTAAAATGATATGAATAAAAGACAAGGGACATCAAATATTAATAAAATTATATGTTCATCAAAAGGATAATTTCTGCAACAGGCACAGATATTACAAAACAACATAAACAAGAAAACCCAATAGAAAAGTGGTAAAAGTCTTTATTAGATAATTAAAAAGTAAATACAATAATCAAAAAAATAGGAACGGAATCCAACTTTACACCTAATTACAGATATAGCGAATAAAAGTTATCATTTTTACATATTTTATTGATGAGCACTTAAGTTTAATAATACTCAGGGCTGCTCAAAAAAGTCACTCTTTCTTATGGAAGTGTAAATTAATAAAAATTTGAGGATGTAAATTTGATATTTTATTTTATTTATTTATTTATTTATTTATTTTGAGTTGGAATCTCACTCTGTTGCCCAGACTGGAGTGCGGTGACCACTCCCAGATTACAAACTGATCCACTGAGTCCGGCTGAAACTTGATATTTTAAAATGTGTATAACCTTTGATCAGCAGCTTCATTTCTAGGAAATTGTTCAATAGATACAAGTTCTTATGTGTGTGGAAATGTTTGTGAAAAGCATGTGATTGCAGTGTTACAAGTATGTGAAATAGCAAAAAAAATGAAAACAACATTTTATTTTATCTGCTTAAATTTACATAAGTCAATAAGCTTTTTCTGTAAAGATTATGTGGTAAATATTTTAGGTTCTATGGATCACATACAATCTCCTTACACAGTCTTCTTATTTTTCACTTTAATGTAGTATTGACATGGACTCCTGATCTACAGCACGGGATAATATAGGCAACAAAATCAATAAAGTGCAAAGATGGAAAATTTCCTGTGAAATATTGTTTAGTGAAACCAAAAAGAAAATCATCTTGTCTTCATGCTAAGAAACTTTCTTATATTACTGGCAAAATGATATCTATCAGACACATATGTACCATTTACTTGCTATCCTTCCTTTCTATTTAAATGGAGAAACTGTCCTTGCTCAGCCCAAATCCAACTATTACACTTCTGCTGTAGATCCCTATTTCTTTTGCTTACACAAAAACTTGTAGCTTAAATTATCTCTATGTTCATCATCACTTCCTATGAAAACTCCAGTTGCTATGTTTATTTCTTCACTTTCTCTTTTCCATATTCTCAACCTACTTCATTCCAGCTATCTTCTCTACTCCTCTGAAATCATTCTCAGCAAGGTTGGTAATCCGCTTCTTGTTACCAAAGCCAATGTTCAATTGCCATTATCTTACTTTTCTTACTCAGTGTTTGACAGTCTCTAACCTTTCTGGTTCCTCTTCTCAGATTTCTTTGTTATTGAACCCTACTTCTTCCATACTCTAAATATTGGAGGGACCTCAGATCCCAAATCTTTCTTTTCTTCTATGTTCCTTCACTAGTAAAAGATCACTGTCTATATGCTGATGAGTATCAACATTACATCTTCAATACGGGCCTCTTTCCTTGATACTCTTAACTGCCCACCCAGCATTTACACTTGAATAAATAATAGTCTTCTTATAGTTAACAAATCTCAAAAACTTCTTTTGATATCCCAACCCCACAGCACCCCTCTTTCTGGTGTCTTTCAGGGGTCTTTCAATTGGAAACCCTGCTTCCACCATTGCAACCTGTAGTCAGTGATTTCTCCATGGAGAAATCAGGGTACAAGTCAGAACACGTCACTCCCCATAAGACATAATGGCTTTCTACTATATTTAGAATCAATTCTGAAGTTCTTAACACTTTCTCCATGTTTCCACATGACTTGGAGCCCTACTACTGTTCTGACCTCTTCTGCTTCTCTTACCCATTTCACTCTGCTGCAGCCACATTGACCTCCTCTGACTCATCAAGCATAATGCCACCTTAGAGCCTTTGCAACAGTTCTTCAGTATTGAATGCCTTTTTCCCCAAATGTCATCATTGTTGACATCCTCACTTCATATATACTTCTTCAAAGAGAGAGTCTGGTCTGCATTATTTAAAAATAGTGCCTTTTGTCATTCCCTATCTCCTTTTTCTTATAGTGCTGACCACCATCTAACATATTACTTCATTCATTCATTCATTCATTCATTGCCAAGCTTCCCAGTAAAATATAAGCTACATGAGGACATAAACTTTGTTCATTTTTGTTCACTGCTCTATTCCCAGCACATAGAACAAGACCTGAGACTTAAGAGGCAATTAATGAATATTTGTTGACTGCATAATAAATCCTATTCTATAAAAAGTGTTCGCATTGAGTCCTTTTGAATAAAATATTTTTGTCTTTAGAGTTGATTGTGATTTCCTTTCCCTCAGTTGTGTTTTCACTAACATTCAGTAGAGGGAAAAAGAGGGATAGGAAACAGAAAGGAAGAGAATAAAAGAAGCTTCTGAAAAAATAGTCTTATCTTGGATTTTTAACATTATACTGAAATAATGATTAGTTTTAGTTCCAGGGTTAGGCTTGCCATTGCATGTGAGATTGAGATGGCTACGAGTTATAATAAAATGTAGCTTTAATTTCAGATTCAGCTACCACCTTGACTTCAAATTAAAGTTGTTGTTCTAAATATTTTTACAGACACATGACAAATATACAAAACTTAAAAGTGGTTACCCCTGAGATTTGGAAATAAATTTGGCTGCAGTTTAGGGTAAACTAAGAAGTCTTTTATATTTCATCATTAATAATGCATAACAATTGACTTTTTTACTGTGTTCAGTTAATAATTTGTGTTAATTTTATATCGATACCTAATGACTATACATATTTCTGGGGTACATGTGAAAGTTTAAATCACACATACAATGTGTAGTGAGCCAATCAGGGTAATTGGATATCAATCACTTCAAATATTTTTCTTTTTTGCTGTTGGGTATATTCCAAATATTTCTTCTAGCTATTTTAAAATATACAACAACTTATGATTAACTATAGTCACCCTACTGTGCTGTTGAACACCAGAACTTATTCCTTCTTTCTAAATGAATTTTTATACCCATTAACCAGCCTTTCTTCATCTCTCCCTTTACCCTACATTTCCAGTCTCTTGGTAACCACCACCCAACTCTCGAACCCGTGGGCTCAGGCAATCCTCTCACTTCAGCCTCCCAAAGTGCTGGGATTATAGGCGTGAGCCACCATGCCCAGTGGCCCCATTGTCTTTCTTTATGAAACCAACTTTTTTAACTCCCACACAAGAAGAAGAAGATGGAACATTTGTCTTTCTGTGCCTGACTTATTCACTCAGCATAATATTCTCCAGCTCCATCCATGTTGCTTCAAATGACACAATTGTATTCTTTTTATGACTGAATAATATTCTATTGTGTATAAATACCACGTTTTCTTTATTCATTCACCTGTCAGTGGACACTTAGGTTGATACCATATCTTGGCTTGAATAGTGCAGATAATTTTCAGACATGCTAATTTTCTTTATTTTATTTATATACCTAGCAATAGGACTGCTGGATTATATGAAAGTTCTATTTTTAGTTTCTTTGAGGAACTTCCATACTGTCTTTCATAGTTGCTGTACTAATTTGCATTTTCACCAGTAATATGAGTGTTCCTCTTTTTCCACTTTCTTGCCAGCATCTGTTATTTTTGTGTGTGTGTCTTTTTTATAATAACCATTTTAACTGGAGTAAGCTATCTCATTCTAGTTTTGATTTGTGTTCTCCTAATGATTTGTGATGTGAGCATATTTGTAATATACCTGTTGACCATTTGTATCTCTTCCTTTGAGAAATATCTGTTCAGATCCTTTGCCTATTTTAATAGAGTTGAGTCTTTGTTGTTGTTTAATTGTGCACTTTACATATATTGACTATTAATCTCTTGCTGAATTGATAGTTAGCAAATACTTTCTCCCATTCTGTAGGTTGTCTCTTTACTCGGCTGATTTATTTATTTATTTACTTATTTATTGCTCTACAAAATCTTTTTTAGCTTGATGTAATCTATTTGTCATTTTTTGTTTTATTGTCTGTCTATTTAAATTCTTCTCCATAAAAATCTTCAGCCCAATATCCTGAAGCATTTCCATAGTGTTTTCTTCCAGTACTGTCAGTTTCAGCCCTTACATTTAAATCTTCAGTTTATTTTGAGTTGATTTTTTTTAATATGGTGAAAAACAGACGTCTAGTTTTATTGTTTTCCATAAGGATATCCAGTTTTCCCTTCACCAGTAATTGAAGAGATGGTCATTTTCCCAGTGTAAGTTCTTGTGCTTTTGTTGAAACTGAATTGGCTGTAAATTTATGAATTTATTTCTGGGTTCTCTATTCTGTTCCACTGGTTTATGTGTCTGATTTGTTTTCTTTTTTCTGTCTTCTATCTTTTCGTTTTTCAGGGTTGCTTTGGGGTTTCGTTTGTTTGTTTGTTTTGAGATAGGATCTCCCAATGTTTCCCAGGCTGGTCGTAAAGTTCTGGACTCTAACAATACTTTCACCTCAGTCTCCCAAGTAACTAGGACTATAGGTCTGTACCACCACACATGGTTTCTACACATCTGATTTTATGCTAAAACCATACAGTTTTTGTTATTATAGCTTTTTAGTACAGCTAGATTTAAGTCAAACTCTATTTGATCTGATATAAGAATCAGTAACCTACTCTTTCTTGATTTCCACTTGCATGGAAGATCTTTTTCCATTCCTTTATTTGTGTCTTTATCCACATGCCTTTCTCTTTTTTTAATTTTTATTCTACACAGCTGTCCACAGTTTATTGATTCTCAGAATAACAATGAACATTTTCCCTGTATCTTCTTATAGCCCCTGTGTATACTTCTTGATTAAATCTGTATACTTTTTCTCCTATTAATCTGCCTTTTGTGAGCTGATTTTTCAACGAAACTTCAGAAGACAAAGGGTTCTACTTGGCCCCTACAGTGTCTCAAAGACATCCTTTAAAAGGCATTTTTTGAATGAAAGGAAAAGAGAGAAACAAAGTTCATGGAGAACTGGTCAAACTTAAAGCATCACTGTGGGATGAATTTAAAAGTGTTGTCAAACAGACCTCTATGCTAGAACGGGTATTCAGCATAAAAGGCTCTAAGTTCTTTTGCTGAAAATCTGCTTATTTGCTCTCAACATTCATTTTTCCATCTGTACCAGTTTCATATCATCTGCTGTTGGGGGCTAATACACTGGTGAGTCCAGACATCAAAGTAGCCGGGGTTGAATCAATGCTCTATCACATAGGGGCTGTATGAACTTCAGTGAGTAAGTTAATCTCCCTTAAGTTAACAGTTTATTAGCTGTAAGGCAGTCTGCTGAAAGAGTTAAATTAGCACCTATAGCGTATTTAACATTATCTGGTATATAGTCATTTCTCCTTATATTGGTAAAGAGCTTTCACCACTAACAAGAGATGAGGCAAACTGTAAATTAATCCATTTATCTCCCAACAAGCATTCTGTGAGTGCTGAATGCATGCCAGACATGTGTGGAGATCTGTGAAGGTTACACATAATAGCTCACACTTAAGTTGTGACTATTTACTATTTTCCAGCCCCTGTGCAGTTCATTTCATACTTTCTATCTTCTAATCGTCATCTGAATCTAATAACCATAACATTCTCAAAGTAAGCACATTTGTAGCTCATTAATTTCAATTTTTTAAAAAGATATAATCACTACTTCTTTACCCATGAAGAAAGGGAAGTCATATCACTTGCATGATGGGTACAAATTGAGGAGGTTGCAGCTGCCTCCTCCCAGGCTGAAGAAGCGCCATCTTGCTTAGGGGCTGCCAGCAGGCTCAGCACCTCTCTGATGCTTATTAACTCACATAACCTTCCTACTGCCCTTCACAGAGGCATCTCCTTCTTTCCATCTTCACTGACAGATGGTGAAACAGGTTGGAAAAGTTCAGTGCCTCATTCAAGTCTACATGAGGCAGTCCGTAGGGTTGACAGATGAGGTCAACCCCAGGCAGACAGGTGGAATACAAGGCGTCTACCCTTCACATCATTTTTCTCAGAATTTCTTCACTTGTACCTTTTCCACACATGAGCAGCTTCTTAATGTCAGAAAAATCTGTGCATCCCAGGCCTGCCACACAAATCCCTTCCTGTGGACACAGTAGACCTTGTGGGAGATCACCAACATACCCATTCTGAGAGTCCAGCAGCTCGAATTGGTTGCAAAATCCCGTGAAGTTACCTCCCAGTAAACAGTAACTTTCCTTCCTGGTCCTATTTCAAGAGCAACATGGTGAAAGGTGAACGTCGTCTTCTTTTTCTAACGTTTCCACGGCCGACCTTGAGCACCTCTGCACAAGGTCAGGGAGACCACAGGGCCGTTCTAGATGCCCTCCAATATGGGAAGAGCCCCGAAGGAAGAGCCAGGAGACTCCACGTGCGCACCCTGGACGTCTCACCAACAACCACTCTGAAACCGAAGTAACGCTCAGCCTGGGTGAGGAAGGAGGCGGTCACCCCACATACCTTTCTATATTTGGATATTTACACCTTTCCTAGGTTACAAAGTTTTCTTTTATTATTTCTTTGAATAAATTGTATACCCCTTCTCTCTCCAGTCCTTCTTTAAGGTTAATGATGCTTACATTTTTGTCTTTAAAGCTATTTTCTAGATCTTGTGTTGTTTCTTTTCATTCCTTTTTTCTTTTTCTTTTTCTTTTTCTTTTCTTTTTTGTTGTTGTTGTTGCCTTTGATCATGTATTTCAAACTGCCTGTACTCCAGCTCACTGATTCCTTCTATTTTATTAACTGTACTACAGAGATTCTCTAATGAGTTTTTCACTTCATCAATTGTCTCTTTAAGCTCCAGGGATTCTGTTTATTTTGTTTAATTATTTTAATCTTTTTCTTAAATTTATATGATAAATGTTTAAATTGATTACGTTTTCATGAAGTTTTTTGCGTTTCCTCAAATCAGCTACTCTGAATTCCCTGTTTGAGAGGTTGCATATCTCCATCTGTCCAGGGTCAGTCACTGGCACCTTATTTAGTCCATTTGGTGAAGTCTTATTTCCCTGAATATTTTGATACCTGTGGACATTCATCATTGTCTGGACATTGAAGAATTAGGTATTTATGCCAGTCTGGCCTTGTTTATACCTATCCTTTTTATGACCATCTTCCAATAATTCTAAGGAGAGACTGTTGAATTCACTGACCCTGTGTCACTGCAGCCACTTCAGCACTAGATGGCACCCTCAGCCTAAGTTCACTGACAGTCCTGTGGACTAATAGTTCTTTAATTCATGGACTTGGGGAAGATCAAGGGCAGTTCCTTTAATTTCCAGGTAATGTCCCTTGCCCACCTCCCTCCGCCAAGTGGAAGGATTCTCTCTTCACTGTGTGCTGTCTGGAGTTATGGGAGGGGTGTGGCAGGCACACCTGTGCCCTTGCAGTTGGTACTGTGCTCAGTAGCACCCCAAATCCATGACCTCCAAGACCAGTGCAGCACCAGGGCTTCCCGAAGGCCCATGGCCACTGCTGCCTGCCTGTCACTGATATTTATTCAAGGCCTGAGGCCAGTCCAATCATCTGGTGGTGAAATAGGTCAAGACTTGAATCTATTCTGCTGGGGCAGTGGATTATCTTCTGCCCCAGGGTAGGTTTAAAAGCACCATTTGGGTTACACTGTTCTGCCCTTTGCTGTGTTTTACTGTGGTGGGGTTGGTACTAGGTTTCTAAGCAAAGTCCCCTGTACTCTTCCCTCTTCTTTCACCAGGTGGAAGGAGTCTCTCTCCGTGCTGCAGTGTTTGGAGTTAGAGTGGTAACATAGGTACTCCTGTGCCCATGATGGCTGAAGTAGGGCTGGGTTGGTTCCTAAGCCCATGGCCTCCCAAACCAGCACAGTACTGAAGCTCACCCAAGGACCACAGATGCAGCAGCTTAGCTGCCACTGAAATTTGCTCAGGGCCCAAGGTCACTTTAGTCAGCTGGTAATTAGTGAGCCAGGACTTGAATTTATTCTGCCTGGGGGCAGAGTCCTATGTGGCCCTGAGCCGGTCTAAATGCTCCCTTCACTGGTGACAGTCTGAAAACAAGGGTTACAGGGACTCTGTCCTGTTTTGTGTTCCACTGTGGTGGAGCCAGAGCTGAGTTCCAATGCAATGTTCCATACTCACTTCCTTCCCCTTCCCCAAGCAGGCAGTTTCTTTCTTCTGGGGTTGGCAGAGACGTGATTTAAACAACACAAGACTGTCCTTCCTGCCCTCTTCAATGTGTCTTTTCTTGTTATTATGCTAAAGTCAGACACTGTGACATCTCATTTGATTTTCTGACTCTTTTGAAGGTGCTTCCTTGAGTGGATAGTTGTCCAATTTGATGTTCCTGTATGGGGATCTCCTGAGTCCAGCAGATCAAGGCTATGATGGGCAACCCAGAGTGAGACTTCAACTAAAAATAAAAATAAAAAAGAATAATACACAAATAAATATCTGTGCTTATAATGGGAAAGTGTTAATAAGCATAAAATCTATGTGAAAAAAACACAAAAGGGAAGAATATTATATTTGATCATATAAAAATTCAAGGTGTAATTTAAAAAAAGCTACAAGTTAAAAAAGGTAAAAAGCTAAATTAAAAATACTTCCCAACAAATACCAATAAAGTTAAATGCCTTTAACATTCTAATAATTAATTCAAATAAATGATAAAAGTCAAACAAATCAAATAATATCTAAAAATAAGATTCTAAAGTCAGTCATTGGCACCTTATTTAGTCCATTTGTACCATCATATTCCCTGAATGATTTTAATGCTTGTGGATGTTTGTTGATGTTCGAGCATTGAAAGATTAGGTACTTATACCAGTCTGACATTGTGCCTGTTCTTCTGAGTGCCTTTCAGTAATTCAAGGGCTGTTGAGTTCCCTAAGTCTGTGGTCACTGCAGCCACTTCAGCACTAGAGGGCACCTTATGTTCTGGTACACCGTGACTTCTGCAGATTCCTAGATATCCAGCCCCGATGGTCTTGGTGAGGAAAAGGAAAAATTCACTGGGTTCTCATGCAAAATTCTTTGTTTATTTCTTTCTTTTTTCCCCCAAGTATAATTCTCTCTTTGAGTTGAGCCGCCTGGAGTTGAGAGAGGAAATGATACACATATCTGTGGCCACTGCAGCTGGTACCATGCTAGGTCATACCTGAAATCCATAGTCTCTCAGACCAGCACATTACCAGGGCTCACCTAAAGCTGCAATTGACTGTCACTGATGTTTATTCAAGGCCTGAGGCCACTTTAACCAGCCAGTGGTGAAACAGGCCAAGGCTCAGATACATCCTGTCAAGGTAGCAGATATCCTTCTGGCCCTAGGTGTTTCTGGAAGTGCTGTCTAGGAGCTACAACCTGGATACTGGGACTCAGGATTCTGGTAGGTGCTGTGTTTTGCTGCACAGGGCTGGTACTTTAGTCAGCCGGTGGTGAAGCTGGCCAGGACTCAGTTTCCTTCTGCCAGAATGGTGGATTCCCCCCTGGTCTGAGGCAGATCTTATTATAAATGCCCCCTCCTCGGACCCCGGCCTGGAATCAATGGCTGTGAAATTCTGCCTGATGCTCTGTTCCACTGTGGTCAAGCTGGCACCGAGATCCAATGCAAAGTTTAATCTTCAGGTGGGTGGATACATCATAGTAATCAACTTTTTCAATCATGGTAGGTGGAAACTTGGAAGAATAAACCCCTAGTTTCCATCCTAGTGCTACTTATTAAGTGGCATTAAACATAGGGAACATAACTACTGATTTCTTACCCACATTCTTTCTAATATCAGTAAATCACCTCATTATTCACCCAGTTGTGAGGCAGAAACTAGAGTCACCTTGATTCTTTTCTTTTACTCACATGTCACATCCAGTCTATCATTATGTCCTGTTGGCTTTATCTGAAAAATACTTCCTAATTTAATCAATGTTCCTCCATTTCTACTGTTGCAAACCTAGTCCAAACACCACCGTCATCTCTTGACTGAATATAAATAAATGAATAAATACACTTAACTGGTATCTCTGCTTTTATTCTTATTCCTGCCTCTTCCTTTTGATTCACTCTATACACAGCAGTCAAACCTTTTAATGATTCATATCATATAATCAATATAATCATCAATAATTCATACCACATTCAACAGCTTCTCTTTGTTTTTAAGATAAAAATGTTCTGTTTTGGTTTTTTTAAGCTCTCTTTCATCTCTTCCTCAATTTACTATGCTCTCTTGTTCTAATATAGGGCTTACAACAGTGACCAAAGTCCACAATTAAATAATTTCATTGCAACCCAAGCCAACTGGCATTTTATTCAACTTATAATGGAACATTTTCTTATGATGTTTTAAAGATTCAAACAACAAAGCTTCATGTGATGAAAAATGTAAGGCACATTTCAAATCCAACAGATCTTAGGAAAAATAAAAAAGGAATGAAAGACATATTTGAAAATGCTTGTTAAAAATGTTAACCATTATATTTCTAAAAAGTCATATTTCACAGTAAATAACTTATCATTTTAATGAGATATAGTATGTTCAGGGCAGATATCGCTGGGCTAGGAGAGTGATAGGTACTCAAGAGTGAACTATGTTCTCTTCTAAAATATCATGTTTTCAATATATGTCCTTCCCATTTTTCTCTCAAGTTGTTTTTTCTCCAGTATTTTTCATTTGTTACTTAATCACACTACTATTACAATAAAGTTTCAAGCTTGTGTGTCCAAATTTTGTGACTGCAATATTGATGGTATCTCTAATTCTGTGCCAAGTACTCTTCCAGTCACGGGAAATGCTGCAGTTCACACATGGTCTGTAGTCTTTGGAAAGATGACAGGCACATAAAAAACTACAATATTCATCCACTCATTTATGAATGAATTTGATCATTCTGCCAGTATTGGGGGGAGGAGTTACTATGTCACAGGCATAGTGCTATGTGCTGAGGGACATAAGAATAAATAAGATAATCTCTGCCCTCCAAGAACACGCAGAGAAAAGAGTCGTGTAAATAAATATTCATGGCATTATCCAATGGAGTATATATAAATGTGCAAGCTTTAAAGGTAAGTATGATTCACTCTGCTTGCCTGGATTAGGAAGGTTTCTTTTAAGAAATGTTTACATTAGGTATTTGTAATTGGGCTCAAATTTGCTTAGTTGATAAGGTGGGAAAGTATATCTCAGGTAGGCAGAACATGTACAAGGGGTCAAATCAAACCACTTGATGGGTTTGGGAAACTGGAGAGTTGTGTATGACTTGAAGAGAGAAATAGGCTCACAGTAAAGCAGTTGGAGACATGTCTTAAACACTAGGCAAAGATCAATTCAAAGAGATTTAGCTTTCTTTAAGTTGGATTTTAATAAAGAAAATAAGTCACATGCTATAATTATTTTTTAAAAGATTAGTTCAGCAGCAATGAGAGAAACTGAAAGGAAGGAGAAAGAATAGAAGCTGAGAGAATGATGTATTCCAGTTGTAGCTCAAGCCAAACATGATAGGACTGCATCTATGGCAGAACTCAGAAAAGCTGAGTGGTGATTAATCAGAAAGATGTTGAAGAGAAAGGATTCATAGACTTGATCTTCATACAATCATTCAGATTGTCTGGGTGCCTCTAATGTAGCATTATAAGATATTTCCTTAAGTGGCAATAAACCCACAAATAAAAATATGAGCTTTATAGGCAAAAAGTAGATGAAGAAGTGTAGTGTTTTGGATCAATTGTATGCATATGAGTTTCTTTTTTAATTCTATATTTATAAATTTTCTTCTTTTTTTCTACTTCCTGTCTTTATCCACTGGCTCTCTCATCAAAAGTAGCCATAAGAAACCACAATGTCCTTTAGAAACCATTTATCACATACATTCAACATCATCAAATATTGCTTAAAATGTCCTTGTATAAAACTAGATTGCTAGTTCACAATCAGTGATAGATGAAAAATGATAGTAGAATGCCCTTAGTGCAATGGCCTTGTAGCTATTGGTCAGTGAGTGGCATTGTCTTCATCAGAGCAGAGTTTATGGAGTTGCTGGAGTAAAAGAAATTCAAAATAGAGCAGAGCTAAGAATCAAGAAGTCATGGACAGCTATGAGTTTAAGGCCACAAAAAAGTCTGAATAAATGGGTCAATTAATCCCCAGGAAGTTAGATACTAAATGAGTTCATCTTTAAAGCTGGTAGCTGAGATAAACAAACAAACAAGAAACAAAACTATATGAGCAGTTTTAATCTGAAGTTTCCTTTCAGTAGTTGGAAGGTTGAGTTTGAATTGGATCAAAAGGAAAGACCCTTAAGCTGATGCATTGTGTCAGGCAGAAATCACTGTAAATAGACAGACTGCTCTAGTCATAAGAATAATCCATTTTGGTTTGACAGGGAATCTCCATAGAAATTCAACTATAAACAGAAATCACCAAGTTATTACACCTGGAAAATACTTGCTGGTTTACTTTTTCTACATACAAAATGATTATGAAAAGAAAGTATTGGATTCAAAGACATTTTAAAAACATTGATAAATAAACACAATTTGTCAGTTAGCTTAAAATGACCTTTATTCCCAGAAGTGTGTGTTTATAAATAATCTCATGATTCTGACTTGTAAAAACAACCTAAATCAAGTGACAGATTCTATAGTTCACCACAGTTTGGTCAGGCCATCTTAATGTAAATGTATTTTTCCTTAAAACCTCTCTGAATTTGTTAAGGAGTAGCAATATCACATTATTGCTTTGTTTTGTTTTGTTTTTTTTGGTCAACATATAGGAAGTCCTCAATAAATGTTTTGAGTGAATAGTAAGACTAAAGAAGGGTAAGAGGAGATAGATACCAAGTCACCAAGTTCCTTAGTTACAAACTGTAGAAACCAAACCTTCACTAAGGATAGTTTGGGTTTTGTTGGAGGGGTACTAGGGAGCCCACAAAATTAACTGAGGACTAAAGATTCAGAAGTCAGGAAACAAGTATTATCAGGGCTAACTAATGTCACAGGCAGAGAACACCACAGGAATATTCTAGTTTTAAAAAGTCACCACTATTGCTGTCACAAACATCCCCCAGGGTTTCAATTCCGGTGCATTTAAGTATAACTGCCTCCAAAATTTGCAGATACAAGAATCCAACTGACCAAGCCAAGGTCACAAACTTTAACAGTCAAAATGGGGAGAAGGATTGGAGTTATCTGCCCATTGTGAGATTCTCTCAGTCACAGAATTTGTGACCTGCCCAAGTTCACACTTCAGGTAACATTATAATTGGGATAGGGAGATGGGCAGTTTGGATTCAGGGTCTTAGGTTCTGAGCATTGACCTATACTGAACATCCCAAAATACTCCCAAACACTTCCTTTCCCTGCTTGTTATAATGTCTGAAATTTCAGTGTGCAGTTTTTATTCTTTGAGTTGTAATTCTTTAATAAAAATTTCAAGTGATCCTCTTCCAAAATATCAGTCCATATGGTTCACTACACTATAAAATATTTTTACCTACTTTAAAAATAAAAATGTAAAACTGATATTTCAAAATACATGTCAAAGTTTTTAATTAAAAAGTGATGTATTATGTCTGAGCTCGATGGCTCATGACTGTAATGCCAGCACATTAGGAGACTGAGGTAGAAGGCACTGGTGGTAAAGAGTTTGAAACCAGTCTGGCAACAAAGTGATGCCCTGTATCTATTTTTAAAAAATAGAAAAGAAAGAAAAATTAGACAGGTATGGTGGTGTGCATCTGTAGTCCTAACTGCTCAAGAGACTGAGGCAGGAGGATCACTTGAGCCCAGGAGTTTGAGGTTGCAATGAGACATGATTATGTCACGGTGCTACAGCCAGGGTGACAGACTGAAACCTTGTCTCAAAAAAATTAAAATGAACTATATTACCATGTTGTTGATGTTTAAAATAAGAACATATTTGTGAATAAATGAATAAAATGGAGACCACAAAGACAAATACCAAGCTATTGCCATATGCATAAGAGTGAATGGGTGGATATTATATAGTTCTGTGTGGCATGAATCATTTAAGAACAAAACTGTTTATAGCTTTGTAAATGTAAAAACTATAAATATATATAAACATACATACATATATATGCAATTGTTTATATTTCTATGAAGAGAAGCATTTTTTTCCAGAAAGACTTATAAGAGCACACAAATAAATTTCGGCAAAGAAAAAGAATGACCTAGTTTTAGAGTCAGATATTTATTTTAATTTGAGTACAAGAATTTTCTAAATGATATTAGATTTCAGCAGCCATTTAATTTCTCAGTTTTCCCATTTGTAAAATGACAATGAGAAAAAATACCTTCTTGCTGCAGTATTTTAAAGATGATAACATATCATACTGGCAGGTATCAGTTGTTAAAATGCCACCAAATGCTTACTCTAAATACACATTACTGCCTGAGGCTCTTCAAGCTGAGGCATATTGATAAAATGTAGTGGGGAAGAAGACCAAGTTATAGGAAAAAAAATTAAAACCTGTCATATTTTCGGGGAAGCGCTTCAGTTCCAACCTTATCTTTGAAAAGCAGCTTGCACAAGGCCATGCCTGACTTAGGCGACTTCCCTTTCACTTAAGCTGTGTACTCCCATGGGCCCAACTGCCAGGACACCAATCAGGTGGCATTTCTCTTGAACCCAGATGCAAATTTCTTTCCCCTCCCTCTTACTCCATCATCTCCTCCTCTAGCTCCTCCTCCTTTTTTGTTCGTTGTTTTAATTTCATAAAGTGGCTACTGCAGTTTATTAGTAACTTTAGGGATACACGTTTAGAACATACTTCTTTCTTGGCAAGGCTACGGAGAGATCATTTTAATTGAAACCCTTCTCTACCTTAACCAATTAGCCAAGGTTAATGTCACAGTAGTAATGCGTAGTCACATTATGTACCCTCTGATATGATTTGATAAGAAATGCATTCTGTGGTATTTAACCCCAAAATTCATAACCTTAGTCTAACTATGGAAAATATAAGACAAACTCTAGTTGAGGGACATTCTACAAAATATCTAACTCGCATTCTTCAACAGCTTCAACGTTATGAACAACAGGGAAAAACAGAGGAAGTCATAGATTATAGGAGACTACGAAATCATGATGACTAAATGAAATATAGGACACAGGATTGGACTCTGGAACAGAAAAAGGATTCTAGTGACAAGTCTGGAGTTTAGTTAATAGTATTGTAGCACTGTAAATCTCCTGGCCTTTATAATTATGCTATGGTTATGTTAGATGTTAACATTAGAGGAAATGGAATGAAGGGGAATAAGACAGTCTTTACCTTTGCAACTCTTCTGTAAATCGGAAATTATTAAAAATAAAAAATTTAAAACTTGTGTCTGATTCCTAACCATTTTGATGACATTATTTCTGTAGTATGACTTCATTTGAACAGTTCATTGCACTTAAACAGAGATTCTAATTTTTTTCCAAAACACTTCCCCATACATTTGCCACTTTACTACTCTTTAGTAATTTGGATTTCTAATCTCTATGATTTCTAAAGTACCTTCATATATACTCTGTCACCTAGTCTTTACTGCAGCCGATTCAGATGGACAAAGCAAACGTCTTCACTGCCATACTGAGGATAAGAAAAATAGTGTCAAAGACAGTTCAAGAGATTCACTTTATGGTACATGAGTTAGTGACAAGGACTTAATGATAACATGTTTTGATGCAATTCAACAATTGTTATTTTTTTTTAAATAGAGGATATGGGGCCAGATTCAGTGACTCACCCCTGTAATTCCAGTACTTTGTGAGGCAGAGACGGGAAAATTGCTTGAGCCCAGTAGTTCAAGATCAGCCTAGGCAACATAGCAAAATATCATCTCAACAAAAAGTTTTTTAAAAATTAGCCGTGTTAGTGGCACATGCCTGTAATCCCAACTGCTCAGGAGGCTGAAGCAGAAGGATTGCCTGAGCCCAGGAGATCCAGACTACGGTGAGCTGTGATCATGCCACTGCCCTCCAACCTGGGTAACAAAAGGAGACTCCAACTCAAAAAAGAAAAAAGCAATATTTTCAGTTTAACAATACCAGACCAAGATGATAGAAAGAAAAGAAGGAAATATTAGTCATGTACTTAATGAAACACTCATTTTCAGGAACAGTCCTGCCACTGTCATGGCTCTGTTCCACCCTTGCTATAGTTAAGATCTCTCAGTCTGAAAATTTTTGGAAGTGTTAATAGCAAGAAATAACTCACTAAAAAAGGGGATGCTTTTATAAAGTATAAACTGTAACTCAACACTTACACAAGGTGACAATCAGATTTGAAGATTCTTTGTGCCTGATCATTGGCTGATGACATTTCTCCATTTAATATGCATGTGGAGGTAAAGATCTTCAGTCTTTCCAGAGGAAAACTACATTGTATATATAATGTATGTTTATATATAATTATGTATAATTATAATATGTAACATATAACATATATATAAAACAGTCCCAACAGAATAGAGTATGACTTAAATCTTCTCTTTTTTTAATTGCTTTGTAAGGATGAGGTCTGTCTCTGTTGCCCAGGCTTGTGTCAAACTCCTAGGCTCAAGTGATTCTCCTGACTTGGCCTCCCAAAGTGTTGGAATTACAGGCATGAGCCATCATACTTGCCAGTATTTTCTGATTTGAAAAGTACATAGACATATTTGTTTCTCAGTCTGCAAAGTTTGAAGTTCATATCAATTTTAGAATTCTGCAAAAAAACCAAAGTTTGGGAATATCTATTGAATAAATAAATGCAGATATAAAAGGTTCTCTATGATTTATATGTATTCTAGTTGAGAAAAAGAGTGCTTCAAGTAGGAAGTTTGAGATCTATCTTAGTTTGATAGCACTTTTCAAACTGAAGCAAAATAAAAAACAATAAACAGAACATAGTGCTAAAATTAAAAATTCTTCTTTTTTTATGTTTCGATAGTTTCTTTCCTATTTTCAGTACTCCAAGATTAGTGTGAGCATACGTTATCTTACATAGAAAAACCATGCTGCAAGCACATTATACAACCATAGATTTAAAAAATGAAATGAATGAATAAAAGAAAATACTCCATTGTGGTGTCTCATACCTGTAATCCTAGCACTCTGAGAGGCCAAGGCAAGAGGATTGCTTGAGCCCAAGAGTTTGAGAACAACCTAGGCAACATAGCAGGATCTTGTGTCTACAAAAAATAAAAAATAATTAGCTGAATGTGGTGACACATGCCTATAGGTCCAGTTATTCAGGAGGCAGAGACAGAAGAATCATCTGAGCCCAGAAGGTTGAGGCTGTGGTCAGCCATAATTGTGCCACTGCCCATCAGCTTCAGTGACAGAGTGAGATTCCCACTCAAAAAAAAAAAAAAAAAGAAAAGAAAAGAGGCCGGGCTCAGTGGCTCAGCCTGTAATCCCAGCATTTTGGGAGATCGAGGCGAGTGGATTGCCTGAGCCCGCAGGTTCAAGACCAGCCCCGGCAACTTGGCCAGACCTCATCTCTACAATAAATCAAAAAATTAGCCGGGCATGGTAGCGTGCATCTATAGTTCCAGCTACTTGGAAGACTGAGGCGAAAGGATCATTGGAGCACAGCAGGTCAACGCTGGGGTGGCTGTGAGTGAGTCATTGCACTCCAGCCTGGGCGACAGAGTGAGACTCCAACTCAAAAAAAAAAAGAAAAAGAAAAGAAAAGAAAAACAATATGTTATAGCTGAAAAAAGTTAAATTTAGGAAATAGGACAGACCTGTGTTCCTTCTGTTATATCCTTCTACCTGCTGTGCAACTGTGAAGAAGTTGCTTAAACTCCCTGAGTCTCAAGGTTAGCAACTGTCTGTAGAGTTTGTTCTCTTTTAACTTGAGGTTAGTTTTATTGTCTTTGCTAAGGATCACATCAGAGGACCTCTATCTCTTCTTATGCAAAGTTGATCATATTAGAGGTGGAAATTCAACTTGTCTATGGGGTACAGGGTCCTCTGGAAGATTTTGACTGTTATCTCAACTTCTCCCTGGGATTCAGAATTAAGGAAATCAGTGATATAAACTAATGCACCCATGAAAATAGAAGGGGCAAAAAAATGATAAGAAGCTTCCTGAAACTAAAGAAAAGGAGAACTCTGTTGGCCAGAGTTAAAATAAGCATTTATTTTTTATTATTTAGATATTTGTTTTTGTGGAGATGAAGTCTCGCTAAGTTGCCAAGGCTGTTCTCGAACTCCTGGGCTTAAGTGATCCTCCTGCTTCAGTCTCCCAAAGTACTGGGATTGCAGGTGCGAGCCCCTAAATCTGGCCTGAAATAGGCATTTCTAACCTGGGATTCTATGAATAGAATTCAAGTGGTCCATATATTTGAATAGGGGAAAAAGTGCATTACTGGTTTAGTGTTTTTTTCTATTGTGATTGTAGCAAATAAACAACAATATCATTAATAATGTTTATAACTTTGTCACTGATAGAAATCACAAATAATTATCTCTCCTATTTTACTTGTTTCAGATATCTCAAAATATTGTTTACACTCATTACGCCTACTTTGAAATTGTACTAGCTATTAGACATGTCACTAGATCTTGTTATTTTATGCATTAGACAGAGGTGCCAATATCAACCATCTGGGTTTTATAATAGTATTTTGATCGGTATATTTCAATATAACTGGTTTTCTTAGTAATCTTATGTATTTTATTTTCTGCACTTAAAATATATTTTGATATGGAATTCAGAGGCTCCAACAAACTGCCAAAAGTGTCCGTAACACAAAAATATATATAAGAAGCCTTTGCTTAAGACAAGTTCCTAAGCCCCAGACAACTGTTTCGGAAATGCTGGTGCTGCTCTCTCTGATCCTGTAGCCTTGCTCTGTGCCACTGTTCCGTGGAACAATGCTGAGTGCAACCAGGGATGCTGGAGAGGAAGCCCTAAGGGAGAGCACAGGGCTTCAGAGCAGCCTGAAAAGACACTCACAGTGTTTGGGGGAAGGAGGAGGACCTTTTCTGTGTCACCAGATATCATCCAACAGCAATAAATGTTTTTGTCTGTTCCCACTTGGGAAGATTGGACTGATCATCCTATTAGACTAAATGAGGCCCAGAGCTTCTGATTGGAAGTAAAACAATAAAGCAACATCAAAAAGGAGTCACTAGAGCTGCTACCCATATGGCAGTTGGGTGCTTGAGTAACTACATATTTAAACCAGTGGAGCAAGTCATGTTTGCAAAATATCAAAATATGTCAAGTTTCTGTGGGACTAAGCAAGGTAGGTATGTAGACACCTAACACAGTGTCCAGAACATAGAAAATGCTGAAAATCAAAATATTGTAGTACTCTCGTTTTCCTAAATACCTCCTGCCACACCCTTCCCAGCCATTGCAAATACACAAAGGTGAAGAGAGAGATAATTTAAAAGCAGCAGTAATTCTATTTCAATCACTCTTTGCTAATAAAAAGAAACAAACTCAAAGTTCCTAATTTTAACTGTAGCCACATTTCATATATATTCAGAAATTAAGATAAAGAAATTCTGTCACTTTCCTAAAGTCACACAGCAAGTTAAGACTCAATCTAAGATCCCATGTAACCCACTGGCTCCTGCATTTACCCAGAAATACCTCACTTGTATCTATGCCTCTAGCTGGGTACTTGGAGGTTAATTTTAAATAATAATATTTTTTTTTTTTTTTTTTTTTTTTTTGCTGAGAACATGGCTTCCCCATTCATGATTCTTTCTGATTTTACCTCACTTATTGATGGCACTAGAAGACAGCTGGTCTTGTGGTTTCAGAGCAGACAACAAAACAGGTAACTCATTTCCACTTTAGAACACCTACACCTTCCAGTCTGCTGTCTTTGTGATTAAGAACTATCAGGAGAGAAATTTCTGAAAGGCTATTGGACTCTCTAGGTTCGCACTACCATGTGTCTATCTGCCAGATATTTGGTCTTCCCAAGCTTCAAGGTTTGAGCTTGATCCTTACTTTTGCTCCAGGCACAGAGATTCTGGTGATAAGCCCTCACTGATTGAAATAACGAGACTGCAATATGAAAGTTACTGTCAGAATTCTGCATATCTGTAATTTAAAATGCAACTTGTTAAGATAAGGCTGTTCCTCTCTCCCTCCCTCATACCACTGAACTGCCTTCTGAGTTTTTCCCCCCTTCAAGTCTGCCCTTAATTCAACTCACTCAAATGATATTTATCAATTATATACTGTTCTAGACATAGTATTGACTCTAGATAACAAATGTGCGAAAGAGACACCAATCTTCTGCTTGTGAAGCTAACGGCAGTAAGGGAAACAGCCATTTTTAGAAACCAAACATAAAAAAAAAACCAGCACATAAATAGAGCACACATAGTCAACTATGCTAAGTGAAAAGAGAAGACCACAATTCAATGAGAGAGAATAGTGAAACTTGTTTAAAATAGGGGGTTTAGACCCCAGTAAGAATGACCATCATTAATAAAACAAACAACGACGGATGTTGGCGAAGAAGCAGAGAAAAAGGAATGCTTCTACACTGCTGGTAGAAATGCAAACTAGTGCAACCTCTTTAGAAAACAGTGTAGCGATTTCTAAAAGAACTAAACATTGATCTACCATATGACCCAGCAATCCCCCTATTGGGAATATACCCAGAGGAACTCAAATCATTCTACAAAAAAAGATACCTGCATACGCATGTTTATTACAGCACTATTCATAATAGCAAAAGCATGGAACCAAACGTGGTGCCCATCGAAACTGAACTGGATAAAAAAAATGTGGTACATATACACAATAGAATATTATGCAGCTGTAAAGAAGGACAAACGTATGGACATCGCAGCAACTTGGATGGATTAAGAGTCTATTTTCTCAGTGACATATCACAGAAACAAAGAATGTAGTGCCACATGTTCTCACTCATAAACAGACCCTGAATATTTACCATAATACTATAAGAAAAGGACTGGCTGTAGCGGGACACCGCTGGGGTGGTGGTGGGGGCATGGGGAGACAAACATCAATAAGGGTACCTGATCTCAAACCAGGCAAAGTGGGGACCAAAGGAAGGTTCAAACTTTACCTGTACCTGTGCAATGACCACTTGTATACCTAATCTTGAATTGAACCCCACATCTTTAAAATACATTTTTTTTAAAAAAGATAAAGCAAACAAACAAAAAATGGGGGTTAAGGAAGGCTTTTCTGAGGGAGTGACAGTTTTACCTGAAAATGAAAGGATGATATGTGCAGAAGGTTGGGAGAAACCTGTAGGAAGAGTGCTCCAATTAGAGTGAACGCTTGTGCAAAGAGCTAAACAAGAGAAATAATAATTTTCCCAAATGATGCATGAGCCCACTTATTTCAATACAAAGGTCTACATTCATAAGAAGGGCAACCAATCTATACCCCTCAAAGTGAACTGAAGTCAAGACCTACAGCAGTCTCATCACCTGTATGGAGAAAATCTTCTACTCTCCATGTGTTAAGTAATTGCTGAGCCTCTGGAAATGGCACAGAGCAGAGAGATGCCATGGGTCTTATGTTATTTAATATATCACTTTATTAAATAGTTTAAAACCTTCGTTGATTTATGATATTGTTTAGATGTTCTTACAATGTATAATTTATTGTGTGTTCTTCACAAGCTTATGTATAGTTTATTAATGTAAATACTTTTCATTTGGGGTGTCGTTGGAGTTCTTATAAACATTTTTAGACCATTGGAAAACCAAAAACTAGAGCTGTACATGTATGTTCCCGTGGCTAAGCATGTGAACCCACTCCTGTTGGGTCATGTTGTAAAAGCACAATGGCCACTTTCAAAGTCTTTGAGTTGTATACTTAAAACATTTCAGAGATCATTTAGTCCTAAGATATCCTGTTCTATCGTTTAAAAGCATAACAGGAAGACAAAAAAAGGCTTGCTGCTTTGTTTTATAAACATTTGTTATGATGTGGACTTTGGCCTAGCAATCAATCATTTGTGTTCTCTCTCCTCCATATTCTTAATCTTTTGGAAATGGGGCTTTGTGAGAGGAATTTTATTAAACTGCTAGCTCTTAAGTTCTTAAAAACAGGTCTACTCTGCTGTGAGAACAATTCCAGAATGGAGGCAAAAACTCCTCCTCCCATTTGGTAGCTTTGAATTGCTTAACATCTTTTCTACATCTGTCTGTCAAGAGAGTGGATTAGCTACGTCCTTGTTTAAATTCACTCTCTCTTGTTTTCAGACTAAAACATATATACCAAAGTAATTGTATACTTGTATATTTACATTTGTGTACATCAGAATAAGGAATCAAGAAAAACATCCTAAGTCCACAAAATTTCTTCTTACAGTGCTGTATATTCCCCGTTGCCCATGCGATAATGTTCAACATCTAAAATCTTTATAATACTGAACGTGAGGGTCCTTACAACCCAGCCCAGCTACCATAATGGCATCATCTCTACCACTCCCTCTTTTTCTCCCTATCTTTTTTGTATTCCTCCTTTATTTAACTAATTGTTATTTCCCAAACATGCAATGTTATTCCAAGCCTTATGCTGGTTCCTCTATCTGTTTTACTATTAAGGTCTATTGGTTTTTTTTAGTCCCCAAGTCCATATCATTTCACAGGCTAGTGTTCTTGGTCTAAGGTAAAATATATTGCTGCCTTATGTTCTCTAATACTTTTATAGCCACTATTATATTGCCTGTTTGTTTTTATACAATTATTTGCTTACATTTATGTTTTCCAGCTGGATTCTTAATTTCCTCAAGGAAATTAATAGACCCATTTTATATTTTGTTTGGATTCATGTCTCCTATAAAACTGAGCACAATATCTGCCATACAATAAGTACTCAAGAAGTATCTGCTGAATTAGATTAAATAGGATTATCTGCTGAATTAGATTAAATAGGATTCTAGGCACTTATGCAATAGATCATCTCCATCATCTGGCTTCTACCAACTTCATTGTATATTATTCAAATCAACATTTTCAAAAATAGATTACAGAGCATAATTTTCCCCAATGGGTGGAGCATTAAACAGTCTTGCCCATTTTTTTCTTGTGATGTCATTGGAGTGCCTCGAACATGCAGCCTAAATCCACACACAGAGCAGTCCTTTGTTCTTATCAGTATCTCACAGCCTGTGAAGCCCTCAGTGTGCCTCTGTCCTTTGCCACAAACATGAGGTTCAAATTCCCTCTCATGGCCATAGGCCTGGAGTTGGCCATGATTGTTTTATTTGGACTATTTGTTCAGTATGAAACAGATCAGAATATTCTGCAGCAGCTCAACATCACCAAGCCAACAGACATGGGTGGATTCCTTGAGTTATATCCTCGTGAGTAGGCAACTTATTACTTATTATACATTCGGGGGTTCTTCAGGTTCTCAGAATGTCAAAGAGCTCCTTGTAATTATATGATAGTTACAAGTGCTAAGGGTATTATATGCTTCTGCTGTGGCAGCTGGTCTTTTTTTCTGTGAAAAGGTGTTTGGATAGAATCTGTGTCTACTAAAATATCAGAACAAGAAACTGAAAATTAAAATAATTGATCAGTTTTGCATTTTTTTAACCTACTGCTAAAGGTCCTTCTTTTTTCTTTGAATTGGTCACTAGTTCGGCAAAGACAAGTGTCACACCTCCCTCCCACCCCACTCCCACTCCCCAAAGAGCCAAAGATAACTTTGGAGGACAGAGAGCAGAAACAAAATGGAGTAATAAGAAGGGGAGCCTGGATTGCATGTTGAGTTACAAAAGGTACAAAATGGGGTATGCAAAATAATGCCTGAAGTTATTGGAGTTTTTATTAAAAAGATATACTGAAGCTTTTATAATATTCTGAAAGAAAGGCAATTTGTTCCTTTGAGGTGAAAAGAAAAGTCTGAGCACCTAACATATTTTAAAAGCAGAATCCATCCCTGGGAAGGGTGACTAGCAGAAAAAAGACATTTAGTTTCAAGTTTGGAAGGGTAGGCTATGAAATACTTATACAACAATCATAACCACCATTTACTGAGTGCTAATTATGAGTTAGACCTATCCATTAATTAAGGACAGTGATAGTAGTATATCACTATTATATAAAGTGTTTACATTCTTATATAAGGTTCAAAAAATTTTAATATTTAAAGTAGAAATACTTATAGTTCATAGCATAGGTATAAGAGTTTTTTTTTAATTTGATATTTTTTTATTTCTACATTTTTTGAAGGGTTTAATATAATGAGAGTACTCTCATGTAGAAATTATGGCTTGAAGCTGCTAAGTGACTTAGCAAAAATACAAAATTGAAAGTCAAGGGCAAAGTTGGGGTATTAAGTCATAGACTGAGACTCCAAGGCTAGTACACAACCTGCTGATGATGGTTAACAATATTTTATTGTACACTTGTAATTTGCTGAGTGGATAGACCTTCAACTAAATCTTACCACCACACACAAAATGGTATCTAAGTAGTAGTAATGATATGCTAATTAGCTTAATAGTAGTAATCATTTTACAATGTATATGTATATAAAAATGTCAAGTTGTACAACATAAATGTGTATAATTTTCATATGTCACTGATATCTCAATAAAACTGTTTTTAAAATATAGCCTAGCCGGGCTCGGTGGCTCAGCCTGTAATCCCGTGCCTTGGGAGGCTGAGGTGAGTGGATTGCCTGAGCCCGTGGGTTCGAGACCCGCCTGGGCAGCGAGACCTCATCTCTACAATAAAATCAAAAAATCAGCCGGGCGTGGTAGCGCACACCTGTAATTCCGGCTACTTGGAAGGCTGAGGCGGAAGGATCACCGGAGCCCAGCAGGTCAAGGTTGCGGTGGCCGGGAGCGGCTGCTGCACTCCAGTCTGGGCGACAGAGTGAGACTCCAACTCCAAAAAAAAAAAAAAAAAAAAAAAAAAAAAAAAAAAAAAAAATATATATAGCCTAGTGATCCCATCACTCTCATACACTACTTGGGAGGAACATGGAAAGTCATTGATTTCATGATTCATTAAGAAAACATTTATTAAGCTTCCAATTACTGTCAGGCAATCTTCAAGACTTTAGGCCCTAAACAGATAATAAAGTAGGGAAAATAATATTTCATTGTGTATGTATACCATGTTTTCTTTGTTCATTCACTGATGGATACTTAGGTTGATTCCATATCTTGATTACTGTGAATACTGCTAAAGAAAGTATGGTAGTACAAGTGTTCCTTAAATTTCTTTTATTTTGGATACTTACCCAGTGGTGAGATTGCTGAATTATAATGGTAGTGCTATATTTAGTTTTTTGAGAAATCACCATAATGTTTTCCATAATGGCTGTAATAATTTACATTCTCACCAAGAGTGTATAAGATTTCTCTTTTCTCCACATGGAGGTAGAGAGTAGAATGATGGTACCAAAAGCTGAAAAGGATTTTAAGGGGAACAGAAGGATAAAAAGAGGTTGGTTAATGGGTGCAAACATACAATTGGATAGAAAGAATAAGTTCTAGCGTTTGATAGCACAGTAGGGCAATTATAATAACAATATATTGTATATTCCAAGATAACTAGGAGAAAAGATTTGAAGTGTTCACAACACAAAGAAATGATAAATATTTAAGATAATAAATATTCTACTTGATCATTACACTTTTTTTTTATTTTTGAGTCGGAGTCTCACTCTGTCACCCAGACTGGAGTGCAGTGGCCGCTTCCGGCCACCGCAGCCACGACCTGCTGGGCTCCGGCGATCCTTCCGCCTCAGCCTTCCAGGTAGCCGGAATTACAGGCATACGCTACCACGCCCGGCTGATTTTTTGATTTATTGTAGAGATGAAATCTCACTGCCCAGGCGGGTCTCGAACCCGCGGGCTCAGGCAATCCACTCACCTCAGCCTCCCAAAGGCGCGGGATTACAGGCTGAGCCACCGAGCCCGGCGATCATTACACTTTGTAAGCACGAATCAAAATAGCAAACGTACCCTATACATATGTACAAATGTTATGTATCATTTTTTAGAAAAGAAAAACACAAAAATGGCAAAGAATATGTCTTCATGAAGTTTTCATTCCAGTGGAAGATGATAGACTATAAACAAAGAGATGTGTTACCATACAGAGCTAAATGTATACTACCTTAGATATTATAAACTAGATAGCAAAAAAAAAAAAAGTGGTGGCTATAAATGAAGCAAAATTAGCAAAATAAATGCATCTGGACAAGGGAGCTTTCTTAGCCTCCTTCAACCAGAGTTATATGAGAGAACTAAGTCCTCGTAACCCTAGGCATCCACTGCATGCAATTAATTATCTTCTTTCCTACGCATTTAGAATAAGCCACAAAGAGAAACTTTACATGGATGGTAGTCATCGTTCATTTAAAATGCTGTCCATAACTCAGTCTATGCACAATTAAAATTCTGTCTTCTGTAAGGGAGACTTTCAAGACATAAAATTCTGGCTGGTTCTCATCTTCTGGTTCAGCTATATTATTTCTGGTATAGCTGAACCAGAAAAATAGCTTGTAGAATAGCTTGAGAAGCTACATGATTGTGGTTATATTTAATTTTTTCCTACATGTTAAACAATTGACTTACACGAAGTTTATGTAATGGCATAAGTCATTGGAAGCAGATTGCTAATACTCATGAATAGGAAACAATGTTCAAGTCAAATCAACAAACGTTTTGGGTGCCTGCACTGTGCCAAGTGCAGAGATTCAAGGTTAGTTTCTTGAATCTCTTAGGGAAAGCTTAGTTTCTTCCCAAGAAGTTCAGAGTGCGTTACGATTGCTTTCAATTCCAGTGAGGTAAAATGTTTGGGTATTTCAAAAATAAGTAAAATGGAATAGTAATTTATATTTTAAACAAATTAAAGCAGATAAAAGTTTATTCTTATCATTTGTATTCTGCTATGCTTTGTTGAATAGCAGAGAAAGGAAAGATGTTACACAACCTTAGGATTTACACACACCCCTAAACACAACCATAGAAATGTGCTGCACACCTGAATATCACATCTCATGTCATGAATGACCCCTGAGATACTTCATTGAGAAACAAGCTGTACCCTAGAGGTTTTGTCTTCATGGCACCTAAAAAGTGTTTGTTACTCTGTTGAGGCAAATAATTTGACACGGACTAAAGCTTGACCAGGGATGACAGGTGTGCTCCCACACTCAGCTAATTTTTTTTTTTATTTTTGTCAGCTAACCCTTGCTAACATGTGGACAGACTAAAGGAAATTAGAGTTAAAGAGAAGGTTCTTTGAAAACTGTTTACATTTCATTAAAGATTCTACTGATGCTAGGTGTTTCACATCTAGGGACATTAAAATCATACCAGTGATGCTTTATGTTCTGTGACATTAAAATTTTTTAGTCTATCTTGCACTTTGAGTGGATCATTTACTCATGGATGATTCTGTAATATCTTACATTGTTCATTTGAAAAGTTTTGGTTCACTGAGTTATACAGATTTTCTAAATGTATATACATTTTATTATATAATAATCTTTAAAGATATTTGTTAATATTATCAAAAATTTATCCATAAAAGCCTTGAGAAGTACCAGGTCATTGATAAGTTTGTGGCGGCAGACACAAATTTTCTGAAATTCAAACAAAAAAACAACTCAGAATGTACTATGGCAACATTTTTTTTAAAGAGATAGGATCTGGTTCAGTAGCACAGGCTGGTGCAGTGGCACAATCATAACTCACTGCAGCCTCAAACCTTTGGGCTCAAGCAATCCTCTCACCTCAGCCTCAGTTGGGATGACAGGTGTGCCCCCACACTCAGCTAATTTTTTTTGATTTTTGTAGAGACAAGTTCACACTATGTTGCCCAATCTGGTCTCAAACTCCTGGGCTCAAGTAATCCTCCTGCCTTAGCACCCCAAAGATCTAGGATTACAGGCATGAGCCACCCAGCCCAGCCTGATGTATTTAAATTGAGGTGACAGTCTCACGTCATGCATTTTTTAGAAAATGTCTGCCAAGTACCCAAGTCTGAAACCCACTATCTGTAGGTCAATCTTTCTTTCAAGCAACACTGAACTTCTATTTAAAAGTTGCTGATTCAGTTTACAATCCAAACACAAAAGTGCTTTTTTTCTGAGATACCATCATGTCTCAGTAGTGCAATGTGTGAATTTGCATTTACCATGGTGATTCATTCATACATATTAAAAAGGTAAGTTTAAGAGGATCAGTATCAAATTAATTATTTTAACGACTTTGTCGAGGAATTCTAAGGTCAAACTGGATTTTTTTTTCCCCACAAGTGTGAGTTGTGAAGGACACCAGGACTGCTAGTACAGTTTAGTGCCATTTTCATTCATGCTAAACCACCAGTAGTATTGCACACCATTGTTCTTCACCATCTGTGAAAACACCAACAGTAAGAAAAGAAAAACAGCATCTTAGAATTATCACGAAAATAGTTTTAACCTCTCAGATTCTCTGAAAGTATCTGCAAGACACTCAGATATCTGTGGATCCCACTTCGAGAAACACTGAAGATGTACACAGCCCTCAAATTATTTTGTGACTTTCTATACTAGCAGTGAATTAAGTACAATAATTTAGCTTAAAAATCTACATTTAAGAATTTGCCCCTATATTTATTCAGATAGCCTTCAGTTCATTTTTCGCCAAAAGTTTCAGCTATACTACATGTAACTGACCTGTGCAGTGTGAAAAATTCCGAGGCAATTGCTTGCTGCCGTTTTGCTATCTGGAATTGTTATGATGCCCGAATGAACGTACTACTTGCAATATATGGCCTAACAGTAAGATGGCAGTCTCTAGCAGAACCCATACACTGCCTTTGAACTGAATAGTTCTGTCCATTCAAAAGGCCCAAATGGCAATGGGCTCAACTAGAATTCAAATTTTGGTTTCTAAATACTATTTCCAATTCATGCTCATTGGAGAAATTGCTGATTCCAGGTCAGAAAAAAGAAAGCACAAGATGAGGCTGAGTACAGTGGCTCACACCTATAATCCCAGCATTTTGGAAGGCCAAGGTGGGTGGATTTCTTGAACCCAGGTGTTCAAGATCAGCCTAGGCAACATAGCAAGACCCCTACCTCTATGATAAATAAATAAATAAATAAATAAATAAATAAATAAACAGACAAAGAAAACTAGCTAGGCATGGTGGCACATGCCATTTGACCCAACTACTCAGGAGGCTGAAGCAGAAGTGTCTCCTGAGCCAGAGAAGTGGACGCTGCAGTGAGCCATGAATGTGCCAGTGCACTCCAACCTGAGCAACAGAGTGAACCCCTGACTCAAAAAAGAAAGAAAGAGAGATAAGGGAGGGTGAGAGGGAGGGAGAGGGGGAAAGGAAAAAAAGAGAGAAAGAGAGAGGAAGGTAGGAAGGAAGGGAACGAGGGAGGGAGGGAGGGAGGGAGGAAGAGAATGCTTAAAGACAAATGGGGCCATGTCAAAAGACTACAAGATCCTGCTTGAAGGGGCATCAACGGGCCAAATTAGGAATAAATGGAGTGTTAAAAATAATAATGGGCCGGGCTCGGTGGCCAGCCTGTAATCCCGTACTTTGGGAGGCCGAGGTGAGTAGATTGCCTGAGCCTGCAGGTACAAGACCCGCCTGTGCAACTTGGCGAGACCTCATCTCCACAATAAATCAAAAATTAGCCGGGTGTGGTAGGGCGCGCCTGTAGTTCCAGCTACTTGGAAGGCTGAGGCAGAAGGATCGCTGGAGCCCAGCAGGTCAAGGCTGTGGTGGCCGGGAACGACTACTGCACTCCAGTCTGGGAGACAGAGTGAGACTCCAACTCAAAAAAAAAAAAAATGATAATGATATGATGGTAATAGAAATTGAACTAAAGAAAAAAAAGATTCAATGAGTCCATAGATATATTCCATAAAAGGGGAGAGGGGGAAAGTTCTTCTTTACAGAAGAATGCCAATCAATTAATCTTAAATAAGTAGAGTAATAGATATATAAAATTACAGTTTTGAAATTATCAATGCAATAATTATTTCAACAAGATTCATCAGAGAAAGCTATGCCACTTGGTGAAAAGTTATTGAAGAACATGGCAACCATACAGTCTAAAAGAATCACCCAGATATTACTTGTCACTTCCAGGTGCATTTATAATAGGGAGATCTGGCAGCACAGTCGTAACCAAGTGATCAAAATGACCATCACCAGTAATAGGAAAAACAAATTATGTGCCTATTGATGTGATCCAATGGAAAGTACACAATACCACCTGTAAATATTCTTGCTGCAAGTATTTAGTCTGATTCTAATCATGGTAAAGCAATTAAACAAATCCAAATATTAGGACATTCTACATAGAAGACAAAACACCACCATCAATAAAAAGCATGTGGGAGAACTGCTCTAAATTAAAGGAGTGTAAATACACATAACAAATAAAGAAAATGTATGAAGCTTGAAAGAATAATAAATCAAGAAATGCTATAAAAGGACAGCTTGAGGGCAATTGGAGTAATTTGAATGCAACTTTGTATCAGATAATATTATCGTATCAATGTTGCATTTCTTTATTTTTTTCTTTTCTTGGATGTGATGTTGATATTGTGGTATTTAGAATGTTCTTTTACTTAGGAGATTCATGTTAGATTGTTAGAGGGAAAATAATCACCTTGCTTTTGTGTGTGTGTGTGTGTGTGTACAGAAAGAGAGATAGAGGTAAAAAGAAGGAAAATATTAAAAATAGTAATAATTATACATCTAAGTGAATAATACACAAGTGTGCATTGCCCTATCTTTTCTGAGTACTGAAATATGTGAAAATAAGATATTTGGGGAGATAGGGAAGATCCCACCATAATTATACTATTTTTTCAGAAAAAGATGTGCTCAGAATACAGCTTCACTGATTCAAAAAACTGGAATTCAGTAAACTTACCTTGTCATCCCTGAGCCACAAAACAAAACAAAATGAACAAAAAAGCCATTTTTTGTGAAGAGAGCTCTGCAATTTTCACCACACACAATTTTTTTTAAAAAGAAGTCTTGCAGTCCTAGTTACACAAATTATCAGTGGCCCTCATCTGTGATCCATTTGTTCATGAATAACTGAGGAATTTCCTAAAAATTTCTGGTGCCAGACTTTCTGCTAGGGTTAGTCAAAGGTAAGCCACCTGATGATTTCTGCCTTCAGATTTGCATTCACTTTCTCCTGAGAGTCTAACTGGTGGTGTTTTGAATAACTGATAAGTGAGCACACGGAGCAACAAAATAGGCAGACCCATAAACAAATGAAATAAAAAAGAAATCCCCAATGGGGTAGTTGTGTTCAGTAACACAGTGCAGAGGATCTGACTCTTAAGGGGTGTCTAGGAATTTTCCAGATAAAGAAGTGTTGAGCGTGGGATGAAGAAGACACTCTAGATGGCAGACATCTATAGGAAACAGAGGGAGAGGAGAGAGCTTCATTTTGTTTCTTTGTGGTAGTGGAGGGTAAGTTAGAACAATCAATTGCATTCAAATATGTTGAGTTATCAGGGTTTATAATCCTATTCCAAGATAAATGTGTAAGTAAGATAACAAAATGGGCTGGGCGTGGTGACTCACACCTATAATCCCAGCACTTCGGAAGGCTGAGGTGAGAAGATTGCCTGAGCTCACGGGTTCGAGACCAGCCCAGGCAATTTGGCAAGACCTCATCTCTACAATAAATCAAAAAATTAGCGGGGCCTGGTGGTGCATGCCTGTAGTTCCAACTACTTGGAAGGCTGAAGCGGAAGGATCATCTGAGCCCAGCAGGTCAATGCTGGGGTGACCGTGAGCGTGTCACTGCACTCCAGCCCGAACAACAGCGTGAGACTCTAACTCAAAAAAAATAAATAAATAAAACAAAATAACAAAATAAATTAAACCTCACTATACTATTGAAAGGGATAATGATGGTGATGGTGGTCGTGATAATGGTGGTAATGATAATAATTATAAGAATGATAATTGTATCTTGGCAGGTTCTGGTTTGCAATCTCAAGTCTAAATCAGTTTTTAGAAGCAAAGTAGCACAATTTTTAAATTATAACAACACTGCTGATTATAATGATGCTTAAATTGTCTTAAGCATTTTGCTAACTTACTGTGGGCATTTACTTTCTCGTACTCAAAACAACCCTTGGCATACACATGTCAAGAAGAATCATATATGATAAAGTTAGAAGTTTAGAATGATTAAACAATTTGCTCAAGGCCAAATGTTTAGTAAATAAAGGAAGCTAGTCAGATTATAACCCTAGCTGTCTGTTGGTCTTCAAAACGTATGCTTTAACCACTACAGCATATGGGCAGGATTGTTTATCAAGTAGGAATTTAGGCTACATCCATCTACATAGATGTAACATCTCCAACAGATTTGCCAAAACATATTTTGGTCTCCACTAACATCAGTCAACTTTTCAAGGGCAATAACATATTCTTTTCAGGAAAATGAGTTTACACAGTGAAAACAACAAGGTTTTTATTTCCCTATATTCCGAACAAATTGTAGAGCTCAAAGCAACTGGCAAAGTTCCTAAGAAAAGACACCGTGGGGTTAAAGTTACCATATATAAAAACAAAATATTTTTACAACCCTAATAAAATAAGGATTTTCATGCAACCATCAACTAATAAGCAAAAGAAAAATTGGCTATTTGAAAATGGCTAAGTATGGTGGCCTCCCTTAAGATGGATCCTGAATGTGATAGTCTTCTTAATATATCAAAAATACAAATACCAAAATATAAAAGCTTACTGGGCATTAAATGCACAAGCAGAGTTTTATGTGTTTATTCTGTAAATATTTCAGGAACTCTGTCCCTGGTACTGGTGACATGAGGAGATTAATAAAACAAATTCCATGCCCTCTTTGAGGTTAGGATGATTCCCATTTTCTAGATGAGGACACTGAGGTTCAGGGAGATTCATTGGTTATCCAAGGGCACACAGCTAATAAAAAATTCAAATAGAATATGAACTACTAGCTGTCAGAGAGCGAATGCGGTGTTCTTCACCAGCATAATGTTGCCCCAAAATGTGAAGGACACAACTTACCCCAGTCAGGGAGATGGGAATTCTGAGAACACTGTAGGATTCTGATATCTTAAGAATTTTCCAGTTTTACATTTTTCGTTATACCCAATTATTTTCTGTGAGCAATTTTCAGGGACACGTTAAATAAAAATGCTGTGTTGCTGTGGTCTCAGTGGACAGCAAGGACTGGGAGAAAGAAGCAAGGAAAAGCTAGGCACCTAGTTCTCTCCCCTACTATCTTGGCCCAAAACAGAGTGCAAAATTTGCTGCGCTACTGGGTAAAAATTCTGAAATTTATCAACAGCGTTTTCTCTTTTTGACGAGAATGTTTTTTAAAAGGGAAAGTTTTATAGTACGATGAATTCTTTTTTTTTTTTTTTTTTTTGAGTAGGAGCCTCACTCTGTCACCCAGGCTGGAGTACAGTGGCACACTCATGGCCACCACAGTCTCGACCTGCTGGGCTCGGGTGATCCTTTGGCCTCAGCCTTTCAAGTAGCTGAAACCACAGGCGTGCACCACCACACCCAGCTAATTTTTTGATTTATTGTAGAGACAAAGTCTTGCCAAATTGCCCAGGTTGGTCTCAAACCCCTGGACTCAGGTAATCCTCTTGCCTCTGCTTTCCAAAGTGCTGGAATTATGCACGTGAGCCACCATGCCTGGCCAGTCCTATGAATTCTTAAAGGCATAGTTTGATTTGGATGAGGGTTTCTCAACAGCTTCTTTTCTGACATTTTGAACCGGTCATCCTGTCCATTCTAGGCTGTTCTGCAGCATCCCTAGTCTCTGCTCTCAGGACATCCACAGCACCATCCCATCCCCTCAAGTTGCAGCAACCAGAAATGTCTCCAAATATTGCCAAATACACTCTGGGGGCTAAAATTGCATCCTATTGAGAATCTCTGATTCAGACAAGTCTTGACAAACCTTAAAAGTTGTTGGAAGACTGCCTCAAAGTGCAAACCCTTGAGTAAATTTATTTTCCTCTACAAAATGAATACTTTGTCCTTTAATGGAAGAGTCTTGCACCACAAAACTAACCTTGTGGCCCTCTTCCTTAAAATAGGATGAAAGAAAATACATAATACTAGCTCTTGCTTGTTTCTTTTTGAGTAAGAGTCTCACTCTGTCGCCCAGACTGGAGTATAGTGACATTCACAACTCACCACAGCCTCAACCTCCTGGAATCAGGTGATCTTTTGGCCTCTGCTTCTCAAGTAGCTGGACCTACAGGCATACACCACAACTCCCAGATAATATTTTGACTTTTTTTTTTTGTAGAGACTAGGTCTCCTTTTTGCTCAGCTGGTCTTGAACTTTTGGGCTCAAGCAATCCTCCTGCTTTGTCTTCCTAAAATGCTGGGATTACTGGCATGAACCACCATGCCTGGCCAATCTCGGTTGTTCATAAACATTCTTTTCTTTTCTTTTTTCTTATTATAAAGATGTGGGGTACAATTCAGGGTTAGGTATACAAACTTCGATTATGCAGTTACCCTTGTTGATGAGGTATGTCCCTCCCTCCCCTAACAGTTTCCCTCAACTCCCATTCCCACCTCCCTCCCCTGACAGTTTCTCACTACTACCAATCTCTCTCTCTCTTTCTTTCTTTCTTTTTTTTTTTTTGAGTCGGAGTCTCACTCTGTCGCCCAGACTGGAGTGCAGTGGCGGCTCCCGGGCCAC
>NW_007258202.1:275833-303615 GCF_000164805.1 Carlito syrichta | reverse complement strand
GCTCCCGGCCACCGCAGCCTCGACCCGCTGGGCTCCGGCGATCCTTCCGCCTCAGCCTTCCGAGTAGCCGGAATTACAGGCGCGCGCCACCATGCCCGGCTGATTTTTTGATTTATTTCAGAGATGAGGTCTCGCCTGCCCAGGCGGGTCTCGGACCCGCGGGCTCAGGCAATTCATTCACCTCAGCCTCCCAAAGGCGCGGGATTACAAACTGAGCCACCGAGCCCGGCTCAATCTCTTTCTTATAGTATTATAATTGTTCAAGGTTCACTTATGAGTGAGAACATATGGGACTCTATTCTTTGTTGCTGTGATAGTTCACTGAGTAGGATCGACTCCAAATCCATTCAAGTTACTGCGAAGTCCGTATGTTTGTCCTTCTTTATGGCTGCACAATATTCCATTGTGTATATGTACCGCATTTTTTTTAGCCAGTCCAGCTTCGATGGGCAACATGGTTGGTTCCATGTTTTTGCTATTGTGAATAGAGCTGCAACAAACATTTGTGTGCAGGTATCTTTTTTGTAGAATGATTTGAGTTCCTCCAGGAATATTCCCAGTAGGGGGATTGCTGGGTCATATGGAAGGTCAATTTTTAGTTCTTTCAGAAATCACCACACTGTTTTCCATAGAAGCATCAGCAGTATAGAAGCTCCCTTTTCTCCACATCCTTACCAGCATCTGTTGTTGTTTGTTTTATTAATGATGGCCATTCTTACTAGGGTTAGGTACCACATAAACATTCTTATTCACCCTTTCATACATGGTCATTATTTTCAAGAGACTTCACAACTTTTTAAGCTCTTTTGCAATTTGAATAATAGATGAGGGTTTTTCGCCCCCTAGTGGCTAAAAGCAGTAACAAGAATTAGACGAGGAAGAAAAAATATTGAAGCACGGTTTTAATACGTGAAATTCTTCTTCCTCCCATATAAAATGTCTGATTTTTTCATCAAAGGGAGGGATATAGAATCTGAAGAATAACAGTTCTCACTCTGAGACATTACAAAATTAGATTCAAGGGGTACATGCACAGTTTTGTTCATGAATATATTAATTAATGCTGGAGTTTGGGCTTCTATTGAACCCGTCACCCAAATAGTAAACATAGAAAACATAGGTAGTTTTTCAATCCTTGTGTCTCTTTGTTTCTCCCGTATTTTAAAGTCCCCAGTGTCTCTTGTTTCCAGCTTTACATCTATATGCATCCCTTGTTTAGTTCCCACTTAAAAGTGAGAACATGTGAAACTTTGATTTTCTATTCCTGCATTGAGATAAAACAATTTTTAAAATTAGTTGGCTACTACCCACTTTAATATCAGTAAATTGCAGGGGAGACAAGAGTACTCTAAAACAAGCAAGAATGTTTATAAGAATAACTTTCTGTAATTAAAAAAAGAAACAGAGAAGTAAGTAAAATTGGGACCCTTATTTTTATTCTAGCTTTGTGACTCTAAACAACTCATCTAACTTCTCTGTGTCTTAGGTTTCTAATATAAAAGCAAAGTAAAACAAATTGTAGAGTTAGAAGACACTTTGGACATCATCAAACTCAAGCCTTCCTTAAAAGAAGAGAAAACTAAATCCCAGAAAGGTTGAATAAAATCATAGCAAGAATCAGGCGTATCCTCTAAGTTCCCCTTCAACTTAGTCTACGACCTAAATCAAATATTTATGTATAAAAATTAAATGATGGCAAAACAATTTGTAAAGAAAAATGGATATCTATGGTCTTCCATATTTCAAAAATCAAATCATCAGGTTGATGTTGCTTGACAGATACCCACCAGCAGGTGAGGTAAAATTACAGTTCTGAGGCTCCCTGAGTAGGGAGGGGTTGAAAAACGACACCTGACGACACCTGAAGGGTCAACAACTGAACGAGAAGGATTGGGGCAGGAGGAAACGCTTCAGTGGACCCCACAGGAGGTTCTGAAACTGATTGTCCAGAGACAAGGGGAGAGGCTCATGTGGATTGGTCACTGGGTGCAGACTACCCTGGAGAAGGACTGTGACCGTAAGCAAAACAAGAACATTTTCCAGAGATAATTGAGAACTTAGGGCTGCCATCTGGCAGCATTCCTGACAGCCCAGAGGAAATGTGAAGAATAAGTCCTTCCATCTGAAAGGGGAATCTGGGCAGGGTATCACAGCATCCATTATGGTAGACAAGCCCAAGGGGGTAGCATAGTCTCTCAGCCTCAAACACAGCCTGATGGCAGCATAGAGGCAGAGAGGAGCCAGCATTGGTGATAGGTTTTTGCATGCCTGGGAGACTAGAGCTCTACCTTGGTTATCTTTACACTCGCACAGTGCTCAGTGAATGTAGAAATCAGTGGAGTCGGGCATGAATTTAAATCTTGACTTCACCCTTTGGACAAATTAATTGACCTCTAATGTCAGTTTCCTCTAGTACATATTTTCTAGGAATGTCCTCCCTTATGTCTATTTCCACTTAAACCTCTAGCCACAATAGTTAACACTAACTCAACACTTAAATGTTTTATTTTCAGCCGGGTGTGGTGGCACACACTTGTAGCTCCTGGTAAGGCAGAAGGATCACCTGAGCCCAGCAGGTTGAGGCTATGGTGGCTGTGAGCATGCCACTGCACTCCAGGCTGGGTGACAGAGTGAGATTCCGACTCAAAAAAAAAGTTTATTTTCTCTCTGGTTTTGCATTTGTTCCCAATTTTGTCTCAGTTTGTTTTGTGCATCTATTAAAATGAGCCATAAGAAATGGTCAATAGTTAACCATTTTTAATGTCAGGTATTTTTAATGCAAATATGTCACTTTTATATGGCTCATCTAAATATGTATTTTACCAACTAAGCTGTAAGTTTCTTGAGGGAAGAGCCCGTGTTTTCACTATCTTGCATTTGATCACATGTTTTATTTGTATGGTAATTTACTTACTTTTATTTGAAAATCCTCTCACACAAGTTACTGCACTCAAAGTAATCCTGTGAGTGATCTAGCAGTTGAAAATATTGGAGCTCACAAAGAATAAATAACCTGCTGAAGATCACACAATCACATAATTGAATTGGAGAACTAACCTCATATCCTGAGACACCAAGTTGAGTGTTTTGTTTTTATTTTCCTCGAGAAGATATAGCCCTATGTCTGCTTAGTGCTTCATGGTGCTAACAAAGACATCATCCCATTTGTAAATAATAATCTGGTAAGATGTCCAGGTGCTATTATACATATTTGATTACTAGAGACTGGAACTCATCCATTTATTCATTCATCCAACAAACATTTACTGCTTTTTCTCCTAAATGCATGCTATCATGCAAAGCCCAGAAAGCAAAAGGATGTAGTCATCTTAACTCCTTCAATCAAGAAACTCACAGTCTAGAACAGGAGATGGGTGCCTCCCTGACTATTGCAAGATGATGCAAGTCTAAATAAATGCTTGTCACAACGTGACAAATGATAAAGATTAGGTGTGTACAGAAAGCTGTGTAAATGACAAGAGGAAATCTTAATTTTCCCTGGGAGTATTGAAAAAGTCTGCTGGAGGGAGTGATACTTGCTTTGTGCTTTGCAAATGTCCTCAGCTGGAAAATAATGAAAAATTCCTCAGAGACACAATAAAAAGCACACTGGCATAGCAGTGCATAGTTTTCTAAAAGGGCTCAAATACTGACTAACTTGCCAAGGTCTCATGGCTGGTAAGTAGCCAACCTGGTGTTGGAACCAGCCTCTTGCTTCCCAGTTAACACACTCCTTTTGCAGTGTTTTATTCAAAGGTGGTAGCACTTAATAAATGTGGTATACTGTGAGGTAACACTTTCCTCATGCTCTCCTAATGCAGACTTTTTTTTCTTCTGCTCTTTTCCAGTATTCCAAGATGTGCATGTTATGATATTTGTTGGCTTTGGCTTTCTCATGACCTTCCTGAAGAAATATGGCTTCAGCAGTGTGGGTATCAACCTACTGATTGCTGCTCTGGGCCTCCAGTGGGGCACTATTGCACAGGGGATCCTACACAGCCATGGACAGAAAATTAACATTGGAATCAAAAAGTGAGCATCCTTGCTGTGGTCTGAATGTTTATGCCCCCCTCCCCATGTATATGTTAAAGTCCAATGTGATGCTATTAGGAGGTGGGGGCTTTGGGAGGTGATTGGGTCATGAGGGCAGAGAGTTCGTGAAGGGAATTAGTGTCCTTGTAAAAGAGCCCAAGAGAGACTCCTCACCCATTCCACTTTGTGAGAACACAGCTAGAAGGCACCATCTATGGACCAGAAAGTGAGTCCATACCAGACACCAAATCTTTCAGCGTCTTGATCTTGAACTTCCCAGCTTCCAAAACTATAAGTCATAGGTTCTTGTTATTTATAAGAAGCCCAGTTTATGGTATTTTGTTAGAGAAAGCTGAACAGATTAAGACAACTCTTTATTTTTCAACCATTGTGTTTTCAGTTCAATTATTTCCCTGCTAGTTCATTGCCATTTAGGCTCTGAGCTGGCTGGTAAATTGTCTCCCTTAGGCAACAGAAATTTTTTAAATCTAAGGATCCAAGTTTATGCCTTGCTCTACTGAGCTGGATCATACATTCATGTCTGTAACCTCTCTGGCTTGATGCTAAGGGTACAAGAAATCCTCTTCCATAAAATTATTATTCCTTCCATCTCAGCTACAGGGAGCAAAACTCTCCCACTAGTTATTTTTTGAAGAGTGTTTTTAAAATGTAAACATGTGCTCCTATTATTGTGAAACAGTAATCACTGTAAGAAATTCATTGATCAGATCAAAAAATAGAGTAAAACCCTAAGTGAGATAAAGGACAAGTAAAATAAATAAGTATATATATATATGTATATATATGTATATATACACACATACACAAATATATATGTATGTGTGTATATATATATGTGTGTGTGTGTGTATGTGTGTATGTGTATTAGAGCAAATAGGTATTATATGGTGAAAAGAAGAGGGAGGGGGTAATAAGTAGGCCCAGGAGAAGCATTGGATGGGCCTGGTGGTAGAAGGGCTTGCACTTTGGTCAGTTTTATTTTGGGTGTGCATTACTTCAGTCTTTTTCTTTCTCTTTTCCTCAGCATGATAAATGCAGACTTTAGTACAGCCACAGTTCTGATTTCTTTTGGAGCTGTCCTGGGAAAAACGAGTCCAGTCCAAATGCTGATCATGACAATTATAGAAATTGCTGTCTTTGCTGGCAATGAATATCTGGTTGGTGAGATATTTATGGTAAGAGTTAGATAACATATACTTACCTAGCTTCGGGCATCCATTCTGGCCACAACACATAAGAGATGCCCTCTACACAGGGGCAAACCTTGGTGAGAGTGATACCAAAGCAAGCAGTAATTTTAGCCATCATTTATTGAGTGCCTATTGTAAACCAGGGATTTTATAAACATTATCTCATTTCATCTTCCCAGCAACACTGTACAGTAGGTATAGTAGTTGCCATCATTTATACACAGCAAAACTGTTTATCACAGAGGCTAAATGACTTATCTGAGTCTGGAGTCACACGCAGTTTTTTCTAACACCACAATTCTTCTGATACTGTATTGCCTACCAATGATCACAGTTTCTATTTATATTTCAACCACTAGGTAAATAGTAGCCTTATATAAAGCTTTATACAGGTTTTTGTTAAGGCCTAAGTCATATTTCTTACCCTCCTTGATTTTCTCAAGGATAAAAAAATAGAATATTTCTGGGCACTCTCTAGCAGTTTGTTATTTTGTTTATACTTCTACAGAACATTTAAATCAATAGCAGATTTTTTTTCTTTTTATTTTAAAGATGTGGGGTACAATTCAGGATTAGGTATACAAATGTTGATTATGCAGGTACCCTTGTTGATGAGATGTGTCCCTCCCTCCCCTGGCAGCTTCCCTCAACTGTTAATCCCACCCCACCTCCCCTGGCAGTTTCCCACTACTGCCAATCCCTTTCTTATAGTATTATGATAATCATTCTAGGTCCGCTTATGAATGAGAACATATGGTACTCTGTTCTTTGTTTCTGTGATAGATCGCTGAGTATGACAGACTCTAAATCCATCCAAGCTGCTGCAAAGCATATGTTTGTCCTTCTTTATGGCTGCATAATACTCCATTGTATATATGTACCACATTTTTAAATCCAGTCCAGCTTCGATGGGTAGCATGATTGGTTCCATGTTTTTGCTATTGTGAACACAGCTGCAACAAACGCATGTGCAGGTATCTTTTTTGTAGAATGATTTGAGTTCCTCCTCGTATATTCCCAATATGAGAATTAACAACAGATATTTGTGACAACTTTCTAGGTGTTGGGGACTCAATGACAAACAAAATAATGAAGGTTCCTGAACTTATAGAGTTTACAAATCTAGTGGAGGAGATGGAAATCAAGCAAATAATGACATAGCCACCTACCCACCAAAAGACACAATCATACACACACATAAATATATTTCTAAATTATAATACATGCTATGAAAAATATGCAGAGGAGAGGTATAAGAAAGTGTAACTGGAAGACCTAATTTAGATTGTAGTAGCAAGGAGGGTTTTTGTTTGTTTCTTTGTTTTGGTTTTTTTTAGTTGGAGTCTCACTCTATTGCCTAAGCTGGAGGGCAGTGGCATGTTCGTGGCCACCGCAGCCTCGACCTGCTGGGCTCAGGTGATCCTTCTGCCTCAGCCTTCCAAGTAACTGGAACCACAGGCATGCACCACTACTTCCGGCTAATTTTTTAATTTATTTTAGAGATGAGGTCTTGGCAAATTGCACAGGCTGGTCTTGAACTCAGTCAATCTCTCACCTCAGCCTCCCAAAGTGCTAAGATTACAGGCATGAGCAACCATGCCCCACCAAGGAGGGGTTTTCTGAGGAAGTGACAGTTAAGCTGGATCTGAAAGGTACCTAGGATTTTCTCATGTAACTAATGGGGAGAAATGCACTTCTAGCCAAGGTAACAGTAAGTACAGAATCTTGAGCTGGTAATGAGGAACTAAAGGAAAATCTTTAGTTGGATCAAGGTAAAAGGGATTAGCTGGTACAACACGAGACCACAAAGGTAAGTAGCTAAAACTAACTAAGACCCTATGGGCTATGTGTGTTGGATGAATAAAGACTAATCTGCTGGTGCCAGAGGGAGAAACAGGGCAGGTTCTTTTGCCCACAAATTTGTGAGCATTTAAAGAAAGACACAGACTCATGCTATTTGTAAAGTCTAAGCATGATTAGTTACCACCTCTCACCCTCCTAAAACTAGGTGGTGAGGCACGGCAAGGCATCTTTAGATGGGAGGAGACTGAGTGTTTTGGGAGGCTAAAGATTGTTAAAAGGGTCAGATATGCTGGAAGGATGCTTGGACTCATTCCAGCCAAGTACGGATCTTCAAGGGGCTACGGAGTCTTCAAGGGAACTGGGTCAATGGCTAATCGAAGGAGCAACAACCAGGAGACTCTTTTTACCTCAATATGAACCAATTTGAAAATCTTAAATAAAATAGACTCGTGTCATTTTCTCACCTTAATAAGTATAAAGTAATGTCTAGGCTTTGTTACTCTGAACTTTCCCTTTAGAAGCAGGAAACGTAGACTACTGGGTCAAATACTAAAGAGAGATCTAAAATATATTTCTTCAAATAAATCTTGGTCCTCAACTGGTTTTCAGGTCATTTAGCAGAGTAAAAAGTATGACGGCAAGACCAGACCCGGTGGTTCAGCCTGTAATCCCAGCACTTTGGGAGAGTGAGGTGGGTGGATTGCCTGAGCCCACGGGTTTGAGACCAGCGCAGGTAACTTGGCGCGACTTCGTCTCTACAATAAATCAAAAAATTAGCTGGGCGTGGTAGCGGGGGCCTGTAGTTCTGGCTACTTGGAATGCTGAGGTGGAAGGATCGCCAGAGCCCAGCAGGTCGACACTGGGGTGGCTGTGAGTGTGCCAGTGCACTACCACCTGGGCAACAGAGTAAGACTCCAACTCAAAAAATAAAAAAAAGTATGAAGACAAACTCTGGGTTTTTCAAACTTCACATCTTGAGTAGCAAATGAGCTTCTAGTACAATGTCAAGTGAATGTAAATCATTTTCATTTTGTATTAAATGCAATACATAATTCACTGAGAATCACCACCACCTAGAGAAGTGACCTAGGATGTATTGTATTTTTTGAATTGGAGTCTCACTCTGTTACTGGTCTCGAACTGGTGGGATCAGCAATCCTCTCTTCTCTGCCTCTCAAAGTGTTGGGATTACAGGCATAAGCCACCATGCCCAACTAGGACAAGCACTTTAAAAACCTGATCTCATCAAAGCCTCACATAACTTTGTTAGGTGGTAATATTTCCCCTTTTCATAGAACCTGGAATTCAAAGAAGTTTAGTAACTTACCTAAAGTCACATTGTAAAGAAGTACTTGACCTAAGATTAAGTCAGTTCTGTGGTGCTCCAAAGTGTGTATTTTTTTTACTTCACTATCTTGTTTTACCCCGCTTTCTCATTCTTTCTTTTTTAATTACTTAACCAACATAGCAGTTCTTTGATTGACATTCCTTCCATAACGAGACTCAGGTTCACCTCTATTTTCATGAATGCCTTTTGTCACCTCAGGCTTCTGATATTGGAGCATCAATGACTATCCATGCCTTCGGGGCTTACTTTGGCTTGGCTGTAGCAGGCGTCTTGTATCGATCTGGTCTGAGAAGCGGGCATGAAAATGAAGAGTCTGTGTACCACTCGGACTTGTTTGCAATGATTGGTGAGTACTGATGAACTTTGCCAGATTCTTGTCTATTTGATCAGGTATGAAGGACAGTTAACTCCAACAAGGGTGTGAAGATGCTCAAAAAAAGAACATCCTAGCTGAGCACAGTGGGACATGCCATTAGTCCCAGCTACTTGAGAGGCTGAGGCAGGAGGATGGCTTGAGCCCAGGAGTTCAAATTCAGCAAGGTCAACATAGTAAGACTCTAACTCTAAAAAAAGAAAAAATTAATAAGTAAAATAATTTTTTAAAGAAAGTAACATCCTTCGAATACTACTTTATTTATGCTGGTCTAATATTCTTCTTTTCTCCTAACTCCAGATAACTAAGCCTGAAAGTAGAGACATTGTCAGGGCCCAAAGCAAACTCCCTCCCCTGGACTGCCTTCCATGTTCAGAACTAATTTTTCTTCTTGTGGTTTGCTCAGGGACTCTCTTTCTATGGATGTTTTGGCCCAGTTTTAATTCGGCCATTGCTGAAGCTGGAGACAAACAGTACAGAGCCATCGTAAATACATACTTCTCTCTTGCCGCCTGTGTAATCACAGCCTATGCATTCTCCAGCCTTGTGGAACACCGAGGCAAGCTTGATATGGTGAGTGCTGTCTTAACCTCCATGGAAATTTAACATGTAGTGACACTGACATTTGCTCAGATAAGTAGCAGGTCATTTTTACATCACTACTGATCTAGCAGGACAAATCACCAAACTGCAGACCTTGGAGAATGTTTTGAGGAAGAAAATGCATATTTATGTATTTATTTAGTCATTAAATTTGTACTCTGGCAAATTAAAAAGTGTTCTCAAAAATATTTACAATCTAGTAGAGAATGAATGTATTCATGTACAAATCAAAGTTTTGATGTATTTTTCTTTAATGTCAGAGCTAACTACTCCCAATTCTTCGGAAATCTCCCTTAAGAAACAAGACGTAGCGAGTGCAGTGGCTCACACCTGTAATCCCAGAACTTTGGGAGACGGAGGTGAGAGGATTGCCTGAGCCCACGGGTTCGAGACCTGCCTGGGCAACATACTGAGACCTTGTCTCCAAAATAAATCAAAAAATTAGCTGGGCATGGTAGTACATGCCTATAGTTACAGCTACTTGGAAGACTGAGGCAGAAGGATCACCTGAGCCCAGCAGGTCGAGGCTACAGTGACCTGGAGCGTGCCACTGCACTCCAGCCTAGGTGACAGAGTAAACTCGTACCCCAAAAAAAAGACTCGTCAAAGACTAGAAAAAGAGAGTGGGATGGCTGGTTCTCTTTTCCCACCTGCAAGTATTCCCCTCAAAGAAATAACAATGACATGCAATGGGGAATCCTTGGTAGGATACTGAGAAAGGAAAAGGACATTACTGGGAATAATGGTGAAATTCATATAAGGTCTTTAATAGTATTATATTAATGTTAATTTCTTTTCTATGACCATGACGATGTTAACACTGGGGGAAACTGGATGAGGGATGAGGAAACTCTCTGTAGTGTTTTTGCAACTATTGCGTGTTTAAAATTACTTCAAACAAAAATTTTTCTATATCCTCTTAAGTCAGTCTCTTGCATTTCTTGCCTGTGAGCTGGGAAAACATCAGTAAGGAGTAACCTTCAGATTCAGTTACTCTTTTTTAACCTGGGGAAGGGAAAAGATATTGTAATTTATTTTTAAAGCATGGCTGAGGACATGTATTTCAGTTCTCCACAAATTGCCTTATAAGAGATAATTGAAAACAGTGAAAAGAAAATAATTATACATGTACAGTTCAGTAGTTCTCTTTTAAAAGTACTGATAAGGCCGGGCATGGTGGCTAACACCTATAACCCCAGCACTTTGGGAGGCCGAGGTAAGAGGATTGCCTGAGCCCACAGGTTTGAGATCAGCCTGAGCAACCTGGTGAGACTTCATCTCTACAAAAAATCAAGAAAAAATGACTGGGCATGGTGGCACATGCCTATAGTTCCAGCTACTTGGAAGGTTGAGGTGGAAGGATCACCTGAGCCAGCAGGTCGAGGCTGCGGTGACTGTGAGCATGCCACTGCACTCCAGCCTGGGTGACAGAGTAAGACTCCTACTCAAAAAAAAAAAAATTAAATAAATAAAAGTACTGATAACCCCTTCTCCTAAGGCAGAACAGTCAGAATGTAGTTTCTCTGAGGAATTCTAGTAAAGAGAAGTTGATTCTCCCTCCATTCTCAGATGTTCTTAGTTCACCAACCCTTCAAAACCTCTTCTTTGATATGGAATGTATACACTTCAGTGTCTCTACATTTCCTCTTTGAATGTTGGAATACCATAGACTCTACAAGCACATAGTGGTTGTAGTCTTTTGATTCATGATAACCACAAATGTTTTCCAACAACTACATAACTAGACACAATACTGCTAGAAATATTTGTTTTATACCCCCCCCCCCGCAGCCTCCCACTACAACTTTTTTTTATTTTCTCCTATGCATCTCACCACTGGTGTCATTAACCTGACTACTCATCCACTACCAAGGGACACCGGCAAGAAAGACAGAAAATGTCAACTACTTGGATGAAAGACTTTTTGTAATTACAAAGAACCCTATTCAAAAAAAAAAAAAAAAAAAAAGGCCGGGCATGGTGGCTCACGCCTGTAATACAGCACTTTGGGAAGTGGAGGCAAGAGGATTGCCTGAGCCAAGCTTATCTGAGGGTTCAAGATCAGCCTGGGCAACATGGTGAGACCTCGTCTCTACAATAAATCAAAAAAAATTAGTTGGGTGTGGTGGCACACAACTGTAATCCCACAAGGGAGGCAGAGATAAAAGGATTGCCTAAGCCCAGGGGCTCAAGACCAACCTGCAAACTTGGCAAGACCTCATCTCTACAACAATCAAAAAAAATTAGCTGGGTGTGGTGGTGCACACCTGTCATTCCAGCTACCTGGAAGGCTGAGGTGGAAGGACCGCCTGAGCCTAGCAGATCAAGGCTGCCATGGCCATGAGTGTGCCATTGCACCCCAGCCTGGGCGACAGAGTGAGACTCCAACTTAAAAAAAAAAAAATCAGTAACTCTCTCAACTGTAGAATGTGCCATGAGTCCACTGAACTCTAAATTCTTCCAATCCTTCTGAACTCTGCCTTGTTCAATGCATCTCATTCCTGTTTCTACCTTCCACACAGGTTCACATTCAGAATGCCACCCTTGCTGGAGGAGTTGCTGTGGGCACTTGTGCGGACATGGCAATTCGCCCATTTGGTTCTATGATCATTGGGAGCATTGCAGGAATTCTCTCCGTGTTTGGATACAAATTCCTGACTGTAAGTATGACAGACGTTCTCAGTAACTTTGAATTTGTACCATTTTTCTCTCACATCTCACCTGCAGAAAATACCTGGAAGTTTCCTTTCATAAGCTCTTTTTCTTGTTTAGAAGCCATTTGCCTTCATTTCAGAAATACCACCCGCATTTCAGTGGCACGGTGGAACTCTTCCCTGACTTCTGTGTAACAGGAGAGAGTATTTTTTATTACGAATTGTGTGTTCAGTACTTATGTGTTACTTCCCTCCAGGGCAGTTCCATTTTTGTTTTGTTTGTTTGTTTTGTATGATTATGGACTCTGGGCTCTTTTAGGGGATTTAGGATGTCATCAGTAGGTAAGAAGTAGAACTCGAAATCACTCTCCTCAAACCTATGCACCAAACACTGAAATGACAGTTTTGCCACCAGTATATTCAAATCCTTTTACTTAAGTGGACTTCAGATATGGATGAGGAACTGAACTGCAGATAAAATTACTTCCTTTGGGCTGGGAAGGAAATAGGGAGACATAGACCAAAGAATACAAAGTGACAGACTTGTAAGATGGAAAAAATCTAAAGATTTAATGTACAAGTTGAGGGCTATAGGTAATAAAACTGAACTGAATATAGGATTTATGATGAATGTGTCAGTTTTAGCTGTTCTTACCACACACAAAATATGAGTAACAACTATGCGAGATGAGAGATGTTCATTTTCTTCACTGTAGAACTTTGTACTTTATATGTATTCCCATAACATCATAGTGTATACCTTAAATATAAACAACAAAATTTATTTATAAAAAAAACATTTCTGCCTGGTTATTTACTTTAGTTACAGAGCTCTGTATATATACCAAAATAACAAGAGTTTCTCTTTTTACAATTTTAGCCACTTTTTGCTACTAAACTGAGGATCCATGATACCTGTGGAGTACATAATCTGCATGGTTTACCTGGCATGATGGGAGGCCTCGCCGGCATCGTGGCAGTCGCCATGGGAGCATCTGACACGTGAGTACAAAAATGAGTGTTCCAGCCTCGTGGTCCCAAGATATTTTCTCTCACTCTTTGAGATATCCAGTAATGGGAGAGCATTTTTTTCCTAGCAGTTCAGGTCAGTTTGAAGTATTTATTGGATCCAAAGAGACACAACTGAGGGAAGAGAGTTAGAATAGAATTATATTGGAAGATATGTCTTCACAAACATTTTTAATGTTTCCTTAAAAAAATAATGGTGTTTGCATGTTCTCACTCATATATGGGAGCTAAACGGTCACAAAGATGGAAATAATAGATACAGGAGACACCAATAAAGGGGGAGGTGGATGAGAAGTTAGGGTTCAGAAACTACATGCAAAGTACAATGTTCACCATCTGGGGAATGGGCCACCTAAGACTCAATCCATAAAACTACGCAATACATGTATGTGTACACAAACATGCATGTGTACTCCCTGAATCTAAAATAAATTTTTTTTTTAAATTAAGAGTGTTAATTTAAATGTCTCTACCTTAGACAGCTGTATCCTAGCAGGTAGGACAATTTTATCATCACAGTCAGATTACAGCAATCTTACGCTTTTTCTTGATCCCTCTATGGAGGAGGGAACACATGTGATGAGTTGAATAGTCACTATCATCCAATCTACATAAAGAAGAAAGAGTTAGAATAATGTGGAAAGCAGTTGGATCTGCAAAATCAATAAGACTGGCATATTTTTCCAACTCTGCTACTAACTAGCTATGTGATGTTTGAGATGTCACTCAGCTTTTCTGATTCTCAATTTCCTCTTCTGCAGAATAAGAAAATTTGGCTATTTAATCTCTAAAATACCTTCCTGCTCCGACAGACCTAGAGTCTTCCTTAAGGTGGCCATAAATATTTATTTAAATAACCAGAGGAAAAAATAGCTATCAGTCAAACCCAGGAGAATAGAAGGGATACCATAGGCCATCAGTTGTCACTTTTAGGCAGCAAGATTGAAACAATTGGATATGAATATCATTCATGCAAAACAGCTGAAAAGATCATAGAGTCCAGGTCATACAGAGTAAGTAAAGAGGAATCAGACTGCTCAGTTTTTAAATCCAATTGAAAGTATGAAGGGGAATGTGTGTCTAGAAATGTCTCACAGTGACCACTGACTGGAGTTGCATAATTTGAAAAGAAAAATCTTCTCTTCAATCTCAGCAGATTAAAATTTAGCCCTGTTGAGATCAATAATAATACATATATCAAAAAATCATTTCATCATATTTTCTAATGAGTAGGAAGTTTTTTTCCTCCTTCGTGTGTATAGTTAACTCATTTGATATGTGTTTTTTAACTCTGTCTGTAAATTTGGAGAATGACCCCAGAAATTGTTTGTTTTTTCAGTTCTCTCCAGGCCAAACACTGTTGAGACCAAACACTGAAATATTTTAATGCAAATCAAGCAATGATAAAACCACAAGTTAATGAGCTCAACTCCTAAGTGTTAGAATGTGCACACACTGTGCAAACTTAATAAGAAGTGCCTCAGGATTAGGAATTCTTGAGCATCATGCCTAGACCAGTTCCACAGACGCAATAAAACAAGTGTTTCTGGTTCTCAAAGACCAGGCTCACTGGGGGGCCAGGCATTAAGTCTCATGATTGAGGGTCTAGTCCTTGGGTATTCATTCAGGCTTAGAAACATCTTCTCGACTTATTCGTTAGCAGAGGAAACAGGCTGAGGAATTTCAGAGGAAGGGAGGGGGCAAGCCTTAAAGGCCCATTCACGTTGGTAAAATTCACACACCTCACACCAAATAAAATATCTCACGCCAAATATCATGTCTGAGAGCCAAGACTCTTCACATGTGTTTATTTAGAATATTAAAATACAAATCAGGTTTTTGGTAATCATAGAACAAGGGAAAGTTAATATTCATAAGGGACATTTTTTGCAAATTATGACAGCCTAACTCTAGTAATGCTATTAATTTTGTTTAACTCGGTGTTTTCCAAGCCTATTTGATCATAGAACAGCCTTTAACAAAAATATCTCCTAAAACCTTGTAAAAGATCTTGGCAAATTCCTGTAAAATTAACAGGCAGTTTACAAAAGAAAAAAATCAAATAAATAAGTATATATAAAAATTCAATCTCGCTAGTAATCAAAGAAATGCAAATTAAAGCAAATTGCAAGCTTTTCACCTATCAAAGTGAGGAAGAATAAATGAATAATAATACTGCATGGTGGCTAAAATATTGCAATGGAGATATAAATTGCACCATTTCTTATTTTTAAAAGTCCTTAAGAAGTATATAAAATCTTTTACTAATAATCTCATTTCTAGATAAGTTTTATATTAGGAAAATAATTGGACAGGTTCATAAGGGTACTCAGAAAAATATATGTTCTCATGGCATTTATAAAAATATGAAACACTGGAAGTAGCCTGAATATCATCCTATAAACTATAAATTATAAGTTATAACTGTAGGACATTTGTACAGTATTTCAAGGCAATTCAAATTGTGGTCCAGATCTACCTTTACTGACAAAGACGATACCAAAGACATGTTTAGAGGGAAAATGAGTATTATAGCATGATTGAACTTTTATATTTTTACCCTTGATGCTTTTCCTTTTCTTTTTTATTTTCAGTTTCCTTTTCCTTTTTACCCTGATACTTTTCCTTTTCTTTTTTAATTTTCAGTTTCTATTATTTTTACAATGATGAGTATTACTTGTGAAATTTTTATATATTAGAACAATTTAAACCCTTCAAATAAATAGAAAAAAACAAATCTGAGTTTAGCACATTCTCTATCTTGGATGAGGAGGGTTGAACACGAATAAACCCTCATTTTCCAGTTGTTTGCTTTTCTGGATTCATTCATTCAGTCTTTCAACAACTCTTTATTAATGGCCTGCTATGAATGAGGTACTGTGCTAAACAGTTTCCCACATTCCTAGTTCATTTGTCACTTATGTAACACCCTTATGAATTTCAATAGCCTTTTAGCACATTATTCCTTTCCCCAAACTATACATATATGTATGTAAATATATATATCTTTGTACAGTATATATATATGTTTTACTAATCTCATTTTGAAGTAATGACGTCTAAGATAACATAGAGATATGCTTATATATCTTCATTGAGTTGTCTACAGTATATGCTGAAATTTGATTTTCTGACATTAGTGATAGATTTTATAATTTCATTATAACTGTTCTTGAGAATGGGATGAGGAGCAGTGGTAGTCCATATTGGTTTATACATTATTCTGCCCTCAGTGCTTAATAGAGAAGCTGACGCAGAGCGAGTACTCAATAAACATTTACCAAATGAATCAGATCGAGGATCAATTTTGAGAAGGTTAAACGCTTTATTAAAAAGGTCTTCTTATCATTTCTAAGGATACATTAAAAGGTGATTTTGTTTAAGTGTGTCTGAAAATTTTCCAACATTGCTCAAGAGTTTCAAAAAAATACAAACATAAAAAAAAGTATGACGAATGTATATCCAGCAACCGGTATGTAATGCTGAACTCTGGCCCCAAGATGGCAGGCGTCCACACCTCAGTGAGTGAGATTTGTTTGCTGGTGTCCAGGAAAAACAGAATTCTCTTCATTTGGCTTTCTAGGTCTACAATGGCCATGCAGGCAGCTGCACTGGGTTCGTCCATCGGAACAGCAGTTGTTGGAGGTCTGATTACAGGTCAGCATAAAAAGTGAACACTTCCCTGAACCTCATGCTCTCAGAAGATTAATAATAGATGATTTATAAGCAAGTCAATTGGTAAATCCAAAAATGTTCTAAACTTCTGGCAACAAAGTAACCGTGTCAGCTTAAGGGGGTGATTTTATAACAGTATTTTAACTGCTATGCAAGGAGATTTTCCTTTTCAGCATCATATCATGACTTTTTCCCCTTCCCCTTTGCAGGTTTAATTCTAAAGTTACCTGTCTGGAGTCAGCCATCTGATCAGAACTGCTTTGATGATTCTCTCTACTGGGAGGTACTGTACAGTATTCTAAACAAGAATGTAAATGAAAACTCCACTAATGAAACTTTTGCTCACTTCAGGTTTAGATGTCTGTGTGGCATATGTGTGATGAAACTGGATGAATTCCCTATTTAGAGAGAATTTGAAACAATATGCCCATCCAGATATAATCAGAAGTTACGATATTTTCCAAAGCAAAAACTAGATGAAGAAAAGACAAAATTTAATTGACAAATGTCCTTTTACTCCTCTGAGAGTAATACAAATCCACTTATAAAAATAATAGGAGGCCAGGTCATGCCCGTAATCCCAACACTTTGGGAGATTGAGGTGAGAGGATTGCCTGAGCCCAGGAGTTCAAGAACAGCCTGGACAACATAGCGAGGTCTCGGCTCTACAAAAAATCTAAAAATTAGCCAGCCATGGTGGCACACACCTGTAGTCCCAGCTACTTGGGAGTCTGAGGTGGAAGAACTGCCATGCCCAGGAAGTCAAGGCTGCAGTAGCCATGATCATGCCACTGCACTCTAGGCTGAGTGTCAGAATGAGACTACAACTTAATAATAATAATAAAGACAATCACAATAATTATAATAATAATAATAATAAAAAGGAATTCTGGACAATAGTGTGAGTTTTTTTCTTTTTTCTTTTTTCTTTATTTTAAAGATGTGAGATACGAGCCGGGCTCTGTGGCTCAGCCTGTAATCCCGCGCTCTGGGAGGCTGAGGTGAGCGCATTGGCTGAGCCCGCGGGTTTGAGACCTGCCTGGGCAACTTGGCGAGACCTCATCTCTACAATAAATTTTAAAAATTAGCCGGGTGTGGTAGCGCACACCTGTAGTTCCAGCTACTTGGAAGGCTGAGCGGAAGGATCGCCGGAGCCCAGCAGGTCGAGGCTGCGGTGGCCGGGAGCATGCCACTGCACTCCAGTCTGGGTGACAGAGTGAGACTCCAACTCAAAAAAAAAAAAAAGATGTGAGATACAATTCAGGGTTAGGTATACAAATGTTCATTATGCAGGTACCCTTGTTGAATTGTGTGAGATTTCATACCATATGTAATCTGCAGGTTTATTTGGTGGTTAAAAAGTTAAAAACAAAAATAATTAATTAAAAAATATATCATATGTGAAAGTAGACAAAAGCAAGTGGAATATGTAAGGCTGAAGAATTTGAGTACACATTTAGAGGTCCTATGAATAACAAAACATCAGCCTCTTTCTATCCTCTAGTTTCTTTTTACTCTATTGACATTTTCTCCCTAATTATTTCCTGCAAAGCTTGAGAGGGATAGGTATTTGTATGTTTTCAGCAGTATTTCAGAAAGAATTGGTTTGAAAAAGAGGGAATACAGTCATGGTGAATGAGATAAACATTTATTCTTTTACTTTTCTCCGAGTCAAACAATTTTTATTCCCAGTTCTTTCTAAGTCTGGGTAATGATTACTGAAAATACCTTTGTTTCAATACTAACCTCTGACAAGCCCAGTGAAAGAAACTATTAAGTACCCAAACTTGTTTTCTTTAAAGGTCCCTAGGTGGAGAGAACATGACAATCACGTCCATGGACTTGGTGACCACAATCAGTTGGAACCTGAGATCTAAATATCATTCCTGCACTCCAGTTTCCTTCCCCATTATCAAAAGTCAATAAATAACCAAAGAAAATATGGACCAGAGTGAATGGATCCTAATCCCCAAATGGCCATTGTAAAAATGTCCTTAAATATAGTGCTGTCTCTTGCTATTTAATGATTGTTTAGTTGAGAGGTGACTCAGAAAACAGATGGTCAAATAGATACTATCCAGAACTCCCAGAATGCTTTTGCCAGTGGGTAGGTACAAAGTGAGCATTTGATGTATATTTTTGTATTTTTCCCAGTAGGTGTCAATTTACATAGACGTCAATACTTTCTAATTATGTCAGTTTCTTAATGTAGACACTGTCTTCAATCCTAAGGATTATAAAGTTAAGGCCAATGAAACAAGAAATCTACATAAGGAAAATGTAAGAAATCTACATAAGGAAAATGAAAGAAATGCCTATATGTAAAGCAATAATATGATTGTTTTAAGTAACACTTTTTTTTATTTTAAAAGTGGTCTAGTTAGTAGTTATACCTTTGCTTGAATATTCTTATTCTTAATTTCTCTTGTCTATTTACTATTTGCAAAAAAGTTCAAATACTATCTAACCAAAACCTATTTTGTATAAAATTTCCAAGAACTAAATGTTGTTATAAAATAAAGCATTAGTCTTTGACTCTCCTTTCTTTGGTGGTTGTAATTCATTTCAGTAACAAGCACACACATACGTACACATACACATTCCTCATATTCAGTCCATCTCTATCCAGATATATTCTATCACTCATTATGCATTTGCTACAAAAACTTAGTCTCATGTAAATTACAAAGAATTTAATTTTAGAAAAGGCAACTGATGATGTCAAATAAAATCATTTTTAAGAAAATCATATAAATTCTTTTTTTCTATCTCAAAGCTTTTAAGAATTTTCTTCTAGCCTCAGAGTTCTAGAATCTTACCAAGATGTGCCTAAGTATCAATAAGAAAATAATTCCCACTATAATTAACAGAACCTCATTTTCTGAATGCTGGAACTCAAGAATTACAACTAACAGTGAATTATTTTGATATTTAATTCCTTGAAAAAATATATAATTTGTCATAGTTGACTTATTTCAAACATACATCAGGACTTCTTTCAAATAGGTTTTTTGAAGCGTGCTCAGTTATAAAGTCCTCTCCTCTCCCTTCTGATCATTACAAGGAATCATTTTCACTGTCAGGGTGTCTGAGACCCCTTTGCCTCCTGATGAACATAAAGTAAATCTTGAAGGGTCTTGGTTGTATACTCAGGTGTAAAAGAAAGTCTATCATTTGAACGTGCTAAGCAACTGGGTCTGGCCATCAGTCCCTGGCTGGTGAACACTTCTGCCTTTCTGCAATGCAGTTCTTATAAACAGTAAGTCTCATTTTTCAAATTCTCAGTTGGTGGTCATTTTTTTCACAGCAGTGTATTATCTTTTTTTTTTTTTAATCTATCTTGCCTGGAATTTAGTGAAGCATTTTAATCTGATGACTTGAGTCTTCTGTTCAGATAAATTTCCTTCTACTACTTAGTAACATCTTCTCTATTTTTTGTTGTTGGTTTTTTTTGTTGTTTTTTTTTTTTTTAGCACTCCTGTTAGTCATGTGGAAAGTACACTGGGTCTGTTATCCAAATCTATTTTCTTCCCAGACTTTATTTCATTGGCTTAATTCATCTATTTCTTCAACTTACTTTTTGTTTGTTTGAAAATCATGGTTCATTTTTGTAGGTTCAGTGTGTGTGTGTGTGTGTGTGTGTGTGTGTGTGTGTGTGTGTGTGTGTATACACATGCACATATATATGCTGTGCTTGAATCTATTCAATTATTTTCATGATTTTGTTTATTGGGGGTGATGTTTTTGTTCAAGTTTAAAATCTGTCAACACTTAAATAACACTATACCTTATCTGTTCCAAAAAAAACTTAAGGTATTAAATAATACTATTTGTGATAATTGGTTTATTTGATTAAAAACCTCAAACTCTATTTAGATGATAGATTTCAGGAAGTTTTTGTTATTCTTTGTTCTTGTCTAAATCTGAAGGATTGGCCCATAATTGCTAACTGCAATTTCAGACAGTTTGGTGAAAACTGAGACCTTCAGGTTTTCCCTAGCCCTTGTTTTCATAGTCTTTAACCTATTTATTGCACAAGATGAGAGAACTCTGCTGATCCAGTGGGAGTCAGGGGAGGCTTCTCCAAAAGCTCTATTTTGTTAGAAACCATTTACTTTGTGTGTTTTCTTGATTCTCTTCACCAAGTGCTAGAACCCCAGTAGGTGGATTGTTCATTTATTTTGTCTATTTGCTGGGGATTAAACTCCAACTGATGAGGTACCTTAAGTAGCAAAAATCTTAAAAATAAAGGAAGTACAACAATCTGTGACTGGATGGATCAAAGATTTCTCCAAATGCCAAAATATAATTCTCCTGAATTGGCACCTAAGGAAAATCTCTTTGTTCCTGTCTTTTCAGCAAGTAAAATTTGGTGTTCTTCTAGAATCAGCACCAAATGGGAGCTCGATGTATCTACTACCCTCCTGGAGGTCAGGGGTAACTAGGAAGACTCACTTTCATCCCAGGAACACTCAGTTGGGTAGCTACATAAGCATGTCCTGGGAATTCACAGATCTCTGCAAACTAGTGATACCCAGAACCTCATCACATGGGTCTCTAGCAACTGCCTCCAAACTCTTAGTTAACACAGAGGAGAAAAGTTTTCTATCAGTTGTTGTTGTTGTTTTCCCAGAACCTAAAGGTCTTAAATCCTTCAGTTTCAGTCACTGCTCCAGTCAGGGGAGGCCTTATAGTTGGGTTAGAATTGTGGGCAGGGTCAGGAGGAACACATTGAAGCTCCCATGTCCTCACTTAAATAAGGTACAAAGATGTCACTCCATGTGTTTTAAAAACAGGTGTTACATGTTCCATTTAAAGATAAAAATGCTGAATTGTACCCCACATTTTTAAAATAAAAAAATAAAAATAAAAAAGTAAAATGAAAATTTAATTTCTTAAGAGTTGACACAACTCATTTGTTCTTGGTTATCCTCACAGCTTGAACAGGGCATACGATTTAGGAATGCTTGTTCAGTACATGAATAAACAGTTGAATGAATAAATTGAATAAATGAACAAAAAAATGAGCCTCAAGACGCAAAGTGAACCTTTTAAAAAATTGCTCTGATTACTCATTAATTCAATAATAATTCACTGAGTGCCCGCTAAGGTCCAGACTCTGTAACAAAGTCACATAAGACAAAGTTTTTTATTTCAAAAAATTTTTTTTTAAGTTTGCAGCTTATCCAGAAATATAGCTAGTGGACCAGTGACATACTAAAATGTGAAAAGTGCTAGAATAGTTGCAAACATTGGGTGCTATAAATATGGGGAAAATCTAAATCAAATCCAGCCATTCAAGGAAAACTTGCCAGAAAAAAAAAAATTACTTTAAAAAAACATACAAGACCCAGTGTTACGGCTGTCACCTATAATCCCAGCATTTTAGAAAGCCTAGGTGGAAAGATCTCTTGAGGCCAGGAGTTCAAGACCAGCTTGAGCATCACAGCAAGACTTCATCTCTACAAATTTTATTTTTTGAATTACCTGGGTGGGGTGGCTCAGACCTGTAGTCTTAGCTATCTAAGAGGATGAGGAAGGAGGATGTCTGGAGCCCAGGAGTTGGAGGCTGAGATGAGTTATGATGGCATCATTGCCCTCTAGTCTGGGTGACAAAGTGAAACCTCATCTTATAGAAAAAAAGAAGAGAAAAAAGAACAAAAGGAGGAAAAAGGAAACATGCAGCTAAGCAGAGATTGAATTAAGATTCAACTCGACTAAAAATAAAGCCAATACTCTTTTCCCTGGAGACCACCTTGTTCATGAAATGAAAGATTGGAAGTCTGTTCAACCAATTATTTATTCTTCTTTTTTACTAAGATAGGAGTTATTTGTGTGTGAGTGTTAACATGGATGTGGGTAGGTGGGTAGATCAGGTTAGGACATTAGCAAATGGGAAGGGTCTGTTAAAAACCCATGAACTATCAGATCTCTCCCCTTCTTACATGATTTCCTGAATCATCCACCTTCATCCCTATCCACCCTCAGACCTAGGTTCACTTTTGTTTTGGAAGTGCAAAATTCAGTCTTTTGTAATGAATAAGCTTGACTTTTATCCTGGCCTTATTTTGCTGGGTGTTCATTGAAAATCTCTCAAGAGTAATATCTATTCTAGCTTCATCCAACATAAATGAGAGTAGCTATAGTGTACCCTGACCTTGTTAACCAGACAGTCAATTCCAACGCTTAATTTGATAGCAAAAATAAACCAATCAGATTTCTTCTGGATAAAGTCCTTTTCCCTTCTTTTGGTGCCTATTAGTATGCCTTGCCTTAAGCTTAATCCCTGCTTAGTCTTTTACTGTTTAAGTATCTTTAGACAAAAAAACTTTCTGAGTCTATTTATTCAGTTTTTTTAAGGTGATAATTATTTTGCAGCATTACTTTGAGAATGGGGCACAATTCAGTACATAGCAATCATCAGATTCTGGCACCTCATTCAAATTTCACCAAATCCTCCAATGATGTCCTCTATAGCAAAAGGATCTAGTTCAGAATCAAATTTTGTATTTACTTGTCTTGTCTCTTTAGTCCTCAGGAATTGTAGTCCTTCTGGAACTTTCCTCAGTATTTCTCTGACATACATGACCTTGTCACTTTTGAAGATTGTAGGCTAGTTATTTTGTAGAATGTTCCCATTTGGATTGTCTGATGTTTCCTCATGATTAGGTTTAGGTCATATAACTTTAACAGTGATATCACAAAAGTGAACCTGTATGCTGAATTGTATCCTACCAGGAGGAACATTTTTTTAACTTGTTCCATTATTTATGATTGTTCATTTGAAACATTGATGAAGATGGCATTTTTTTCTCCCTTTAAGATTTTTTGTCTTAATCTTTGTAGCTAGTAATTTTTGTGTGTGTGGGAAAGCAATGGGAAACGTCCCATGTCCCTATGTCAGTGTTCCATTCCTCCTCAACCTTGCAATTGATTCATTTACCAACTGTGTCACTATAGACTTATGATTTCTCATTTTTTTAGTCTTTTTTTTTTTAAAGAGATAGACAGGGTCTTGCTTCATCATCCAGGTTGAAGTGCAGTGGTGCAATCTTGGCTCATCACAGCCTCCATCCCCTGAGCTCAAGCAATCTTCCCCCTTCAGCCTCACAACTAGCCAGAACTACAGGTATGTGTCACCATAACCAGTTAATTTTTTTTTATATTTTTTGTAGAGATGAGGTCTTGCTATCTTGCCCAGGCTTGTCTCAAACTCCTAACCACAAGTAATTCTCTCACCGCAACCTCCCCAAATGCTGGAATTACAGGTGTGAACCACACACTAGACCAAGACTCATTATTTCCTATTTTATTCAGTTATTCAAAATACATTATAAAAATATTTGTTGTGATGACAAAATCGTCCCAGATTTGGTCAGTGCAAGACTATTCAGTCTGGCTACTATTTCTTTCTCACATGTGCTTATCTTATGATTTTCTGGTACCAGCTCTTTTCTCTAATTTTTTGTTTCTTTTGCTGGTATTTAGAGCCTGCAATCTGCAAGCTAGGAGTGCTCAGTGCTGTTGGGGAGTTGCCTTTCTCCAGTCCTTCTCACTTGTAGTGATAGAGAATATAAATGTGTATGGATGCATGTATTTGCATCTCTAGTTATTTCTATATCTACCTATGTAATTTTGTATACAATGAGTTCTGCTATAATGCTTGTTTGAAAAATGTGAATTTGTTCCAGTACAATTGACATATTAAGGAACAAAGTGAGCATAGTACAGATATTGTGTTTGTTTATGCATAATTTCTTTTGCAAGAAACACAAGATGAACACAGAAAACTGCACCCAGCTGAACCAAGCCTATACACAAAACATGCACATTCATGTGCACACACACAGACACACACAGACACACACACACACCTCTAACACCTACCAGCTACCTCAGTTTATCTCATGTGTTGTGAACCACACCTATTTCATCTAGTGTCACAACTTATTGCCTGATTTGAAGTAACTCTCTTTTCACCATATTTCAGAATAACTCACAACTTGTAATCCTCAGAAGCTCACTTCCACAAGCAAGCTTTCAAGGTAAAGTGTCATATTTAGTATAATATTTAAGTTCTTCTCACCCATCTAACATATGTAAACTACACTACTATTTTTAAGTTCCAGTCTCGTGTGTGCATGTGTGTATGTTTGTGTATTACTGATAAAGTATTTGAGTTATGTGCTATAATCTCATTTTTCCATAAGTCCTGTGGTTTTTATTATGTGATTTTTGCATGACACAATAATTTTAAGTAAGATGTATGTTATGTTATAAAATAACTGACTCTAATCAGAACTGTTAGTTCACACAAATATGTCTAATTCTAATCCAACATCCCAATATTAATTCTAGTTTTCTTCTTTTCTGTTTGGAGCCCCCTTCTCCAACAGTGATCAATCTGACTCCTATCATCTTATTATAACTATTTAATTGATAAAGGTCCTCTATGGAGCCAATTTGTCATCACTACTGCTGCACATGCAGCAGGCTTCCTCACCACCCACAATCAGGCTCCATCTCCAGGATTCCCCCTGTGGGTGCCACTTCACCCTGCACTAGGTCATGACAACCCTCACCAGACCTTTTTTTCCATGCGGTCACCCTCCTCACTCTTCTTGGCTTTTATTCTCCCCAGTGAGCAGCCCTTACTTATTTGCTCAGGCTCCAACAACATAACATGTCCTGGCCTAAATCATCACACCCCCTTCACCACCAAGTATAGACATCTACCTTGTTCTGCCCAACCCAATGGCTGTATAAGTGAATTGTTCATTAAAAGAAAAAATGGGAGCCGAGCTCGGTGGCTCAGCCTGTAATCCCGTGCTTTGAGAGGCTGAGGTGAGTGAATTGCCTGCGCCCACGGGTTCAAGACCCGCCCGGGCAACTTGGCGAGACCTCATCTCTACAATAAATCAAAAAAATTAGCTGGGGTGGTAGCGCATGCCTGTAGTTCCAGCTACTTGGAAGGCTGAGGTGGAAGGATCACCGGAACCCAGAAGGTCGAGGCTGTGGTGGCCGGGAGTGGCCACTGCACTCCAGTCTGGGCAACTAAGTGAGACTCCAACTCAAAAACAAACAAACAAAAAAGAAAAAATGGGAACAAGAAGAAGAAGATTTGCAATTTTAGGCAGAGCAATAATAAAAAGTAGAGCCCTATTATTAAAATACTTCTATATTCTGGACTTGCATTGCGAGAATAGCTCTATTCTACTTTGGAAAAGTATTTTAATCTTATTGAAAGAGTAAGCCTGGACAAATGAATGGTCTTCAAAATTCTCATGAAATACACACAAAATGGGCAATTTTGTGATTGAAAAATATTGATCCATAAGCTGCTGGTTCAATGTGGTAGATGTTTAATGTGCTATATACTAAGAAAATTCACTTTATCCTTGATTTTAAGCAAGTGATTTATAGTCCAAAGAGTTCTACATGCCCATAATGACAACATATAGAACACATCCCTCTTACAGATAAAATACTGCTGAGGATGGAGATTAGGTGTGCAGGAACCAGTGCACTCAGACAGGAAGCTGTGTTAAGATATTATACCTTTAGCCGGGCTTGGGGGCTCAGCCTGTAATCCCAGCACTTTGGGAGGCTGAGGTGAGTGGATTGCCTGAGTCCACGGGTTCAAGACCCACCTGGGCAACTTGGCGAGACTTCATCTCTACAATAAATCAAGAAAATTAGCCGGGCGAGGTAGCACGCACCTATAGTTCCAGCTACTTGAAATTCTGAGGTGGAAGGATCGCTGGAGCCCAGCAGGTCGAGGATGCAGTGACCAGGAGCGTACCACTACACTCCAGTCTGGGTGATGGAGTAAAATCTTTGGATACCAAGGATCAGGTATACTTCCCTAGTTGGCAATAATCCATGTGTGATGCCATATATCTTTGTTAGAAGTAAGCCCTGTTCACTTAACTCCACTGGGAGAGAACAACCAGAAGCTTGTGTGTGGAATTCTCTTCAATCCTACTCTGCACACCTCTTCCCTTGCCTGATTTTAATTTCCATGCTTTTGTTGTGATAAACTGTAATCATTAGTGTAATATCTTGACTGAATTTTGTGGATTTTTCTAAGAAATTATTGAACTCGAAGGTGATCCTAGGGACTCCTGGACTTTAAACCTTTCTAATCTATTCACCATAGAAATCATCACTCTCATCGAGTACACTTATAAACCATATACAACCATTAAATTAGATGTCTTAGAAAGGAAAATTGCTAAAATTACATCGTTCAAACAAATATTAAATAAACTAGTAACATATAATTGTTTGAATTATATGGATTATAGTAACACATATAACTGGTATAAACAGACAATGGTGAACATAAGGGGAAACTGGGTCATGTAGACATGGTTGACCACCTGCATGGCTGAACTTAGTCTCCAGACATTCCAAGGCCTACACCATAAATCATATTAGCGTAGACTGCCTAGCATAGCCCAAGGTCTCCAAGTAAAAATAAATTTAAAAATACACTCCTATCAGGCAGGATATTTCAAAGGTTTAGAGGTTATCTCCCAAAAGCTGAGAGCTAAGGCTGGATCTCAAATAATTATTATATGTTATCAGTTTACTTCATAGTTGTTGAATGATGCCAAGTTAACATCTTGCCTACCTGGAACCTTTCTAAAACATCCAATTCAAAGGTTGCTTATGTTCTATAAGTATACTTCATGAGAACGGTAATTTTTATGTTAAATATATTAGAAAGACAATAAAGGCAGATTACTTAAATAACAGCAATAAAAAAGAAATTAAAAAGACAAACAAGCTGCTTCTGCATTACTATAAGCTAGATAACAATGACAGACTAGAAAGTCAACACACGAATGTGGAAAGAATCTTCATTCAAATTGCTTGTCAGGTTTCTTTATCTTATTTAAAGAACCTGAAATTGAACGTCTTAGACAATGAGCTTTTGGTGTAGTTTATGACAAGAAAAAGATAGGAAATTTTGGTCAGCAGACTCAAAGGAACGTCCTTGTCTTATAACAAAAGTTTTTGTTTTTTTTAATAAGTGCATACATGTGGAT